>NW_028145674.1:0-175000 GCF_977016875.1 Pavona decussata | reverse complement strand
CAAAAGCGAATTCAGTAATCCTCAATGAAGACATCTATCAATGTATATTGAGAGCATTTTTTGCGTACCTGTGTAATTATAAGAGCGCAGTTTTTTAGCTGCAAGTGTAAATTTTTTATTAAATTTGCCCCTGATTTGTTCATTGTATTGTGTATGTTGTAATTAACAAAAGCAATAATTTTGGTTTGGTTTTACGATACTCAATTGTAACCGTTCTCGATTACTCGACCAGCGTCTCGAGCAACTGGAACTGACTTTTATGGACACTTAATAAACTAACCATCTTACTGGCTGATCTGTCGTCCCGTATCTTTGTTTTCCACTTTTTCTTTCGCACAAATCCCCGTTTCTCTCCATTTCATTGATCGTTTAAAACTTCAACTATTAACCACTGCAATGTTAAGATTTTACTCAGTTCCAGTTCTACCCTACCTTTGAGAAACCGTTGGGTAGGTGAATGTTGCCCGTTCATCTTAGCGGGCTCGGAAGATAGGAGTACATGGCTAATTTCATATTTGGAAGTTAGCGGGGCGAACGGATTTTTCACTTTGTCGATTTTGTCCTGCCAACCGAAGCCCAGACAGTGTTTTTTAACCTTTCGAGGTTAAAACTAAAACAGAATAGAGTTTCGACTGCATTTCCATTGCTGTGATCGGATGAAATGATGGCAAAATGATAAAATGATGACGTAAGCAGCTGTTGAATCGTAGCGCCATCGGAGGGAAGAATCGGAGGGAAACAGGGAATTTATACGGACTTCTTAATGTTATGTTTGAAAGCAGTGACATTAGGAATTTTTCTGGTTGAAAAAGTTAGGGGAATTAGAAACATGCGTATTAGTTGAGTTCGAAGCGAACGCAATCATCAACTTGGTTCAGATGTGAAAAGAGTAATAAATATATTTAGCCAAGGCTAAAAGCGGAGCTCCACAATTATTTTTTTTAATAGCATTTGTATAAGTAATTTTTTGATAGCATTTATAGTGTCCGCGCCCTGCCCTGCCCTGGATGATACCCCCACCATCCTGGTTCGAGACAATGTCGACAGCTTCCTACAACAGCTCAACAGTCAAAAACCGTCCATCCGTTTCACCATAGAGGCCCAGAATGACAGCAATATCGCCTTTCTCGAGACGTCAGTTTCAAGAGAATCAGACGGCCGCCTTACTACCCGCGTCTACAGGAAGCCAACTCACACTGATCAATACGTGGCGTATGTTTTACACCTCCCTCAATTAGTAAAACGCGGTATTGTGCAGTGTCTATACGATCGGGCGTATCGTCTCGTGACCAAACGATCAGTTATCTCTATGGAGAAGAAACTTCTGTCATGTGTACTTGTTTCTTACGGATATCCTCTCCTCCTTTGTGCAGAAGATCATCAAGGCAACAAGGCAAGAACAGCTCACAGGAGAGTGCCCGTGGCAGAGTTTAAATCTACCGCCGTTTTACCTTACGTTTATGATGCACCATCTAGTGATGAGTAATTTTTTTTGCAAGCAAAGTTCACGAAATTGTGTTATTTTTAACACGCACCGGTGAGCGTGAATTTGTGGGATCACACCAAATAAAAGAAAAGTATACTATTTCACCTTTCACAAGGTGCACAGAGACGATTGAAAAGGCAAACTAGTCTGTCTTTACGGCTGGTATTCGCTACAAAGCGGCTTATGATGTGCCGTCTATTAGAGAGTAACTTCCTCTTGCTTTGTCGATTTGTTCCTCCCGCAGTTGGCCGTTATAATTTAATATCTTCTCTCGTTCTCTGTCTTGCTCTTTTACCTGCTTTTGGTCACTATAATTTTGTCTCTCTTCTCGTGCTCTGTCTTGGTTTTTAACCTGTTGTTCGTCCCTGTTCTTTTGCCTGTATGCTCGTGCTCTGAGTCGCTCACTTTCATGTTGAACGTGGCTAATTCATCAGCCTGTTTTCTCGTTTTCTTTTTCTCTCTTTTTCTCTTCTTTCCACGTTTGTCGGCATATTAAACGAGTACACAAATTAGCTTTCGTCAAAATTTCCGTTTTTTTTTTGTCTAAAAAGCAGTTGGCCATGCGACTCCCCGCCAAAAAAAAAAAAAGTGTGGGTTGCAGGCATACGGTTAACTTGAGCGTGGCATTTCATATTGGCCTACATGGAGGGGCGGACGTCATTCGGACGGACAGTTATGTCATAACCCAAACCAAAATTTCTCGCATTGCTGGGTTACCATATTTTCTTACCCATGGTGGTCCGCTATTAAAAATGCATTTAAAACAAAAGTTCAAAGTATTAAGGAAGAACAACAGGCGTCCGCTGATAAACAATGATGAAGATCAATGACATCTTAAGGTACGGTACGACTTTTGCTTACCACTGTCGCATGCGATTTCTAGAGTGTGCACCGCTCGCATCATGCATAACGTCGCACACAACTGTCGTCATTCAACATTGCCTATACCTACGATTGTCGTATGATTTTGAAACACGTCTTAAAATCCTACGTCATTTTTGTGACGTAAACGACAGTCGTTAGCGAGTTGTAGGTTTGATTTACACGAAACAATTCGTGTCGTAGGCCTGTCGTAAGCTTCTCACATACGGCAAAGTCGTACCGTGTAAATCGCACTTTAGAGTTTCAATAAATAGAGGAACTTCAACAGTGATTCATCGTGGGGTTTTGGATCAGAGAAAGTTATGATTCTTACCAGTTTTGTAAGAATTATTTTCAGTTGTTTTAGGTAGTACTTAAGTTGAATAAGCAAGGGCCCACTAGTTTGATATCCCAGTTCACAGAATACCTCAACAAATAGAAACAAACTAGTCATCAACTTGCCTTGCCTAACCTAGGCTGCTACAGCAACAGGGAGTACTTACTTAGATTAACGTATAGATTCCATTTTGTCTTGCGTCTGTTATCTGATAACGTACAACACGTAACCTTAAAACGTGGTGAGAACAAAGAAGTACGCTGGGAGCCGCAGGCGAGTACCATGCCTGATGTTCCTGCCACGTTTTGACGCCCTATGTGCGTTATCAGAGTACAGATCCACGGCAAAATAAAATCTATTTGTTTTATGCAAAAAGCAATGCATTTTGTGCGCGAGCATAAAAACTTTCAAGCACATTTCTATACTGCTACACACATGCAATTGTGATCCTCTCAATAAGAGTATAATCCGAAAGAATTTCACAAACAATGTCATGTTTCAAAACTAACCTTTATTCCAGCCCGGGAATTTCTGACCCCAGAATGTCAGTCGCATGTCAGTCACTTAACTGTGATTTGTGATCGATTACCCCCCAGTACCGGATTTCTATCGGCAACATATCGTCAGTTATAAGTCAAATCTTCAGACGAAGATTTGACTGAGGCTCCAGATGCTCTTCCCTTTAATTGATGCTAGAGGAGTGACGGAAGCACTCATGAACTGGTTTTCAACCTTTCAAAGCAAGAGGAACACTTGAATTTTTTGGCAAACTGTTGTCAGACTGACTGCCCTAAATTGATCCTCGAAAACCTTGGTACAGGAGAAGGAGTCCCTGTTACTCCGCATCCAATCACGTTCTACTGTTTGGTTACTACGAAACCAAGAATCCTATAGATCAATCTTACGCGTCATTAGGGAATCATGGTGACGATATTCATAATGACTTTTTCCTGGTCTTTTACTGTTGTTCAAATAAATATTTTATTAGAGAAGTAACAAGAAAAATCGAAGGATTTCATCTAGAAAACAAAGTTTTATGTTGCACACAACTAACATGGCTATCACTCAGTTAGTACAGTCGTGCTATGGCAGACATTCCAGTTTTGGGGGGTTCAGGTCACCAACATTCTACTTACATCTACCAACTGCAGTTTTCTCCTTGAAGTTGTTTCTGGCGTGTATCGCGATTTGTACAGCGATAGATCAACGGTAGCTATAGCTGACTAGACGGTGGTGAATACTGAACTTCTGATTGGACCTCTAGAATAACCTCTCGGCTATTCCATTTGTTACTTTAGAGCGGTTTTTAATTAAGTGTCGTGAAACCGAAACGTTGAACAATCGCAGCAGCCGCATAAACGGTGCAATGAACCAATTACAATTCGAAACAGCTACATGCAACTGGGGCCAAGCGACACATGGTTTTGATTTTGCTTCTCATGGGTTAAAAATAAAAATAACAATAATGATTAATTAATTATTTTGCGCAAAAAACATATAACTGATCCATTGCGCATGGCATCTGAATAACAATGTATAATCTACTTACAAATATCAACATGTAAGAATGTAGCGCGAGTTTTTTAACCAATCGGCAAAGAGCGTACTGAAGCAAAACCCAAACAAAAGACGGTTCTAACCTGGGCACTTAAGTGGGTAAACAGCAAGCGCAGAAGACCGCGTGGCACTGTGAAGAGGGAGAGATATGCGAGGGATTTGAAGCGGCAGTGGCTGTACGTGACCTAGGAGCATTGCGAAGAAGAATCTACGGCTCAGGATGGATTTAAGTAAGACAGCGGTGGCCGATTTACTTTATCAAAATCATTTGAGATACCAAATATCTGACTTGAAACTTGAAGTCAACAAAACATGTTTAGATTGAAGCTTTTCCCGCCAATCGAAATAAGAAAGATGTAGGTCACGAGCATGGGACAAGGACATAATAGAAAAATCTTGAAAAGCAGTGGGATGGATTTCCGTACAAACGGCAAAGATTCTTTCGCGAAAGTAAAGTTTTATGAACTAATCAAACCAGAAATGGGTGGTACAGTTCTAGGCAGAAATAAAGAAATTACTTTCACTATTAAAGTTTCTTTTATAACCCTTAAAAGCCCCGACAGTACAAAGGCATTAAACCGACTAAACCCATAGCACATTTGTAGTGAATGTTACAAACTTGAGGGCCGATTATCTAACAGTATTTCTACATGACTGTGCAAGCTCTTCCACAATTTAGTCAAAACTTAAAACAACTAAGAAATGGGACTGAAGCGAGTTCTACTCCAAAGCGTTAAAAAATGTTTTATCATTTCAGCAAGTAACATAACCAGTTGCGTGGGAGAGTTGATTATAGTCTCTTCAACGCGCTTTGCAAAAACTCAAAACGTTAGTTTCCCTTAAGATTGTTTAAGGACCTCGTCTTGCATGGCTGGGATGAGACCTTTACGGAAAGCAATGGACAGCAGCTCCTCAGCAGTCTTGGTTTCAGGATACTGGCGAATGGCCCACTTAAGGTACAAGGCGAACTCATCCCAATCCACCGTTCCATCTTCATCCATGTCGATGGCTTTCAAGGCGCGCTTTGTCTCGTCGCATCTGTAGCAGCCAAAGTAGGGACCCAAGAAGCCATTGTAGAAGGCATCAAACTCAAGCTTGCCATCTCTTCTGCCATCTCCCCGCAGATCCCACTCATCCCACATTGCACGAATCTCAGCAATCAGCTCTTGGGCGTGAACCTTCTTTGGCTCTTCTTGGGCAATGATGTCGCTCATGTTTTCAGTGAGCTGCCCACCTGACCGATCAAAAAGCACGGCAAGACCAACTGCGCTCATGTACTCTTCTTTTCGGTTCTTGTGCAGATCCTGCAGCATAACTTCCAACATTCTTTGGCCTCTTTCTGCTGTAAACTGGGGATCTTCACCAAACAGGTTCTTCAGCCTGGTTGCTACCATCTGAGGGGATGCCAGGGTGGTCATTCTCATGATAGGCTTTTCACCAAAGAACGCGGCCATACTAAACTCTTTCTTGCTCGGAGTGAAGTTTGGCATTCCGAAGACCATGTCCAGAGCTCGTTCACCGTAAACAACCTGCCTGTCATAGGCCTCGGTGCCAGTAGTAATTCTGGTGATCTCTTGTGGCACTTCCCGTAAAGCTGTACAGTTGTACTGTTGAAGCACCTTCTTGTTCCCCATGCGGACAAGGTTCATCAGTGTGACGCTGGAACAGGAATGGCCCATAGAGGCTCCGTCTATAATCAGGCTGGCCCAGATACCGTTAGCACCGTTGATAAGACATTCTAACTGGGTGCTGTCCGCCATTCCCCACTGCTCATGAACGTGGACAAGCAGGTGGCCTTCCTTGAACCCGCATTCGTCCATCTCTCTGCGGACGGCTTTTGTCCATGCACCAAGCTCCTCAGGAAGGTACTTGCCAGATTCTTCGAACACCAAACCAAAAGGGCGCTCATCCGGTGGCAGGGAGGACAAGTACTTTACCACCTTGAAGATGCGCTTAGGCTTCTTTATCATGCCATCTGGAAGGTCACGAAGGTTGATAAATATCTTGGCATCTTCGGCGAGATTTTTACGGCACCACGTCATTCTTTCAGAGAGGAGCTCGTTGATTGCTTTGGTTTTGAACTTAGTGTAGTCAATTCCTGACCAAACCAGATCTGCTTCGATGATGGCGTTCTTTATGCCGAGCTGTTTCATTTTGAGTAAGCCAATTGGAACGGTTTTCGTGTCTGGAACCCTGTCTTTGTCGACAGACTCCAAGAACTCGGAGAAGGCATAAAGGTTGGTGAAATCCTCACCTTTCATTTTCAGTTGACGAATGAAGGTGTCACCCAGGCGAGTCATGTGGGAGAAAGAAGCGACGATGATGTGCTTGAAGCCAACCTTTTTTACCTAGATAAAAAGAAAAAATTGAAAAGGTTTTTAACTTCCTAGAGCAGTTTGGGATGACGCTTTTTTCTTTCACAGCTTCGAAACATCATTTTGGAATATTGATACGAATCTCGGAGGGTCAGTGATTCGAGACTAGGTCGGTTACTGCATCGTTTTTTGTTTCTATTCGAAAAGAAACTTTACTCCACACTGTTTCTCTCTACATAGGTATGCAAATTGATGCTTATAACAACATAATAAGGTGTTAATGGACTATAATTTCACTCAGAGAGTACTAGTCATAGGCCTCGTTGACTCAGGCTTATAAAACCCATGTTTAGATTCGGTAGTATTGGCTCCCCTCGCACAAAGTCCCAGCTTTATATACTGAAGGGCCGTTTGCCTGATTATGATTGACATTGACACCAATTTGAAAACATAATTTTGGGTTGAAAAGGCTTAGTCTTGGAATTGCCTATTCGTTTACACTGTTTTGCTCGAACGGCTTGAAGTATTGGTCCTTCTTATTTCGTGCATTTTTTCCAGCAGCGATTTGTACCACAGATTATACACTTTCAAACCTACACAGATAATTACATGCTTTCTGCGGGATATGTGGGATAAATACCTCTCGTAATAATATGTCAAAATTACCCAAATATCCCTCTCCCAGAGCTCGTGATATTATGAAATATTACGAGAGGCATTTATCCCAGATATCCCTTGAAACCATGGAATTATAAAAGCTAATACCGAAATTAAGCTCCATGCGTCGTTGGTAATGGCAAAAATTTGTTTAACTCGTGATATCAACCTAGCAACACGAAAGGAACAAAAACAACAACGGCAAGTAACAGAACATAAATAGAGTCACACATTTAAACTGAAAATATAACACAAAACGTCTACCGTCTCTACCTGTTCATAGATTTTCCACTTGTTCTCAATGGTGTGGCCTCGCAGCTGACCCACAGTGCTCTCACGGAGGGAATTGTCCAACACGAACAGCTCCATTTGCTTGAGAACTTTTCGGTCTTCTTTCACCTCATTTATCTCACGGTTCATACGCTCAATTTTACTGCGAAATTCTTCTTTCGACATGATTAAGTTGTCCAAGTTTCTGAAGGAAAAAGAGAGTTGATTACAATGCAGAAATGTAGAATACCTTCAGATACCATAAAAGCCTATCTGAACCGGCCAATTGTGCTGGTCCTCTGGGATTGAGTGGAACTCCGTTCATAAACTCCAAACTTATTTAAAGGGACTATGCTAGCTGAGGCACATGCCCAGTAGAGTGCGGTTGAGACTAATTTTCACACAACTCGTCGCGGAATTTTTGCTTTTGCGCGAGTGCAAAAGCTTTCAAAAATATCACAACAAACAGCTTCTATAATTACTTATTAAGAACGTTTGTCAATAAAAGATTTAGCTAACTTTTCAAAGATGAACGCGATTCAAACAGATGAAAACAACTTTCTGAACTCTCTGGCGGTGCTTCTCATCAACGCCCGCATTAGGCAATATGGTTGAAATATAAAATTTCTGCGTAAAATTGCTTCTTGCATAAATATTAATCCAACAGAATCCTAGCAGATCTAAAGTGTAAGAAGGCAAATAACCCTTCAACAGTCCTTAAACGGCCTGGAAAACAGGAGACCCATTTAAAGACGGTGCCTTCTAATGGAGACATGGGAAAGCAGCTCATAATCCAAAATGAAAATTGGTGGTAGCCACTCAGTGTATGGCATTTTTCTCCTAATTGAAGCCTTATGATCTCTGAAAATGCTTGGTTACACCTCAGGTTACACCTTATTCACGTTTCGGATTCCAACAACCATGGCTAAGATCTGAGTCAGAAACCGCGCATACAAAAAGGAGGCACGGTTCTTAAGCCATAGTTTGTATAAATAATCTCGTTTATTGGTCCTTGTGCAGAATCTGTAGACCATGGTAATATCTAAAAGGCCATAACTGATTTAACGATCGATTTTCAAGTTTGCATGGAACCGTTCGCAAAGAATTGAAGTTTATCGCTATACGTATAGTTGAAAGTTCATTACCTGTTCAATATTGCTTGCTGCACTGATAACAAATGCATGTTTGTATTTTGACAGACGTTTTTTTTTTCAGTGACACAGGCATACTCGAAAAAAAAAGGAATTCCACCACTGTACTACAGGACTGCTAGGTTCATGTGACAAACATCCTGCATACTGCTAGGATTTGAGTGGTGTATGTAAAAGAAGTGTGATGATTTGTTTTTATTATGGTGAATAAATTATGGAGGTAGTGACACAGGCATACTCCCAGTTCCCCAACAGGAGTCAAACCAACACAAATTCTGATTTTTATTATGTTCATCGATGTGTCATTGTTGTTCCTAAAGTTAAGAAAATTTGAAGACCTGCCTACAATTTGCCTGTGATAAAATATGAGGAATCTCCTGGATGTAAGTGGTTCTGTTCTGAACCAGGCAGAGAAGAATGAGACCTCTTACAAATAAGACGAGAAAGCGGAAACTGTGTACCGTAGCTAAAAACCTTTTTCAAACTTCTACTGCTCGAATTTACTTTACCTGAAATACTGCACATACACGTAGTACTTTACGATTGGAAACATCAACAAATTTGAATATTAAATCTTGTCTGTAAGTGAAGATTTAAGCTAGAAACAAAAGTGAATTTGTGAACTTTTGTTGATATTTGAATGACGATTTCTCAGTAGCTTTTTCAGCTCAATTTTCTGTGGTCGTTTTAATCTATTTGGATTAAAGGGCCCTAGTCAGCCACACCTTTGTTTTTGTTTATATGCGAGAGTTTGGCTGTTATATTTTATTCGGAGCATGTCGAAATGAACGAAATCGCTGTGAAACTACTAAAGATAATGAGACATACTTTCAGGAACACAACTAACAGTTAAGCAATAAGATTTCGCTTTACCATGCAGTATCAATAATTTCGATGGCATCGAAAATGGCGGAGGCTGACCAGGGTCCTTTGATTTGTGTTGTTGTTATCATGAAGAACGGAGAAACGAGCAATTTACCTTGTCTAGCAACTGTAGCGGCTTCAGTTTTTGATCATATTCATTGACCTTAGAAGCAAATTTATTTACGCGCTTGTTTTCGAATTATTTTCACTGGGCGCAGTTTAGTTTTTGTGATGCTCGTTTTTAACTCGTGCATGCGCGCATGCGCCATGAACGAGTCATCGTAATGTGAGGCGAATTCACTCGCTCGCTCGGTCACTCCGCTCGCTTAGTATGTCGTAAACTTTTGGAAAATTTGGCGAGTACTCACGGCTCTTTCTCTCCTTCTTCAGCTAAAATACAGGGTTTTGTAGTTCAAAATGAAATAAAATAGTCCAAAGATCAATCGACACGAAAAAAAAAAAAAGGATTTTGAGGATTTTGAAATGATGAACTGCACAAGCTCTCGAACGATTGAACCAAAGTGCGGACTTCACATGCATTTTTAAATACTGGAATAGAGAACGCTGCATTATGGTTGCTGTTATTTTCACTACAGAAAATGCAAAAAAACCCCGGTCAATTAACTTTACATATTCAAGGCAATTCTGTGGGTGAAAGGATTCGGGTAAAATAGGAAACTAAAACTTCAGCTTCGCAATAAATTTCATTCGGCCGGGGTCCAGTGTGAGCGATAAGATCGATTCACCAGAACAAGTGTAAACACTGAAAGTTTGCTAATGCATAGCGACTATCATTGCAAAGGCTTGATGTATTTTTATATTTACTTTCACTTAGAAAAAGCCAAAGTAGCAACTTTAGCAAGATTGAAAGCTCCTTCCGATGTTATAAAATGCTGACAGAAGCCGCAATAAATTTCATCCGGGGTTCAGTGTGAGCGATAAGATCTATTCACCAGAACAAATGTAAATACGGAAAGTTTGCTAATGTATAGCGCCAACCATCGCAAACGCTTAATGTATTTCTATATTTACGATCACAAAAGGTGCCTGCAGTTTGATTAATAGTTTGCTCCATTTGGCATTGTAAGATTTTATCTCTCAGTCAGGGTTTTTGTCTTTCCCCCTTTCTCTCAGGGTCAGCCGATCACAAAAACTAATTTAAGGTGTTTGCGCGCGTCGCTCCCTCGCGTCAATTGATACCACAACAGAACATTCGAGACACAAACAGACTGCATGTAGTGTAGACAATTTTTCGCGATTGTGTTTATAATATACCTTGAGTATACAGAGCAGAGCATAAGTAAATATATATATGATACAGTATGATATGCCGGTGATGGTCCTCAAAATTTTTCTAACAGAGAATGATTAGCTTTTCTACCTGACTGAAATACTGTATCAGTATACACCAAACATGCAGATAGTGTTTTAATGAAAAAAGTAAACATCAAACTCGGCAACTGAATCAGGCCCTGTTCGCACTGAGACGAAAATTTGAGTTAAGCGTTTGCAAAAAAGATGAAAATTTTGTAATCACCAATTTTTTGTTTTCGTAATCCTGTTCGCACATGAAGATGCGAATTTTTTTTTAGTCAGAGATTTCAATTAGTAAGTTGATTAATTTTCCATCGAGATGTCGTGACATGTCTGCCGTGTCTGTTTTTTTGCGAAATTTGATGACCCAATGACGGATGGATGTCAAGGAACATTGATTTTCTCGCCTGACAAAATTTTTACAGCCTCCAAAGCTAGTCGACGGAATCTTTGAAGTTTCGTTGCGCTTGCAAAAATTTTGGTGGATGTAAAAAATCGTTCGCACTAGAAATGGCTTCGCGTTGACAGATTTTTTGGCAAATCAAACAAAATTTCGCGTAGTGCGAACTGGCCCTCATTCTAAAAGTGAAGTGGACCGGATGTTCCAGTGCCAGACAGGGCGGTGGGCGGGTTGACGGATTCATGACTTGAAAATGTGAGGTTACGTTTATTTGAAGTTCAACTTTAATATGGCAATGTAGACTTGAGATTTTGTCATTTTACGTGTTGTTTTGGAGAGAATGACGGTGGGAACAAGATACAGTAAATCCCACACTGCCGTTAAAGAGTTTCACAGCTTTCACGTTTTAATTGCAGAACAGTTCGAGTTTTCTCTCGTGCAAAATTCACCCTGGCAGTCTTTTTTTTTTGTGAGAATCCGAAACTGGAATTGTGATATGACGGATCATGTGGATTCCTCAGTCGCCACCAAAAATACCCTGGAAAATCCGAAACAAGGAGAATAATTTTAAGTAGCGACATTGAGAGTGGTGTTAGAGCTGTAAATGAGCAGGTCCAGGTTTTGCTATGCGAAGAATCAAACATTACTACATGTGCATAATATTTTTTATAATTACTAGAGTATGCAGATGCTAATCGACTTCAGATTTTCGGCTTTGTAATTAAACGATAAAGTGTGTTGTTAAAACAGAAGGAAGGGAAAGAATTGCTGCAGGGTCGACAGAGGAGATATATTTCTAGAAAATGCCCGAAACAGAACTTCTTACTCTGAATAGATCATGCTTTACCATGTTGGAGACTGAAGCTAATTGTGGATTGAGTGAGATTTGATTATTTTAGCATTTGAGTAATTGTTGTTATCGTGAAATAAGATCGTTTGTGGTGTGATTCGAAAGAACCAATCATTAGTAGCCTTTTGATAAACGCCGGAAATTGCTACGTGATCCAGGACGCTTTGTACTGTACAAATAGAAGTGTCAAATTGTTACTTTTTAGAACGCGTGTGAGTTGAGAAACTGTGACTAACTGTGAGATCAATTAGTTGAATAAATCTCTTAAAACCAAACGTGAGTGGTGGAGAACACTGTTTCATCTTGGAGGCGAACATTCTCCACAACCATCAGTTACGAGACTCTAAAAACTAGGCTCTGTCTACAAAAACTTCGTACCATTTGTATTAGGGACTTACGTCAGTTAAACTCATTTGAATTATGCACAACTAGAGGCACACTTTTAAACTATAATATGGTTATTGTCTTGTCGGCGCGTTTCCAGCCGCAGTTTGTATTGAGCAGTAAAGGAATCTTAATTTTGGATTTGCAGAGAGCGAAGCAAGAAAAGTCGGCTAAGTGAAAATTTAGAAAAAACCGGAGCTAACGAAGGCGGACAAGGTCAAAGTCTAATCGTTTATAAACAAAAAAAACCTTCAGCCGGCAGCGAGCGGTAAAGGTTCGTTGTACAACCAGCCCGGATGTTGTTTCAAAACCATCCTCGTCGAAAGATATCGGGGTGAATGGAATGAAAATAACTGCCTCGGCAGCTGAGGAATTCATTGACGAACTACCAGATAGTGGAGATTTCAACATGCGCCAACTTCGCAACCGAAGAAGCTTTTGAACGCTATTTTACCAAATTATCAATGCTAACCGCAATGTAAGCGTGCAACCGGATCCCGAAGGGTAGCTGATACCTTAAAATTCAGCACCCCACCAGCCAAAGCAAGGAAAAAACACACTGAACTATCCCTTAGGCTAGCTCAAAACATAGACTTCGGCCAGCTTGAACTAGTTCAATAGTCAGAACTTACGTTTATGAGAGAGTTTTGGCGATCAAACTGTCTTTGTACGAGGGGGCGTTTTGGTGGGCATTAACCGGGAAGTTGTTGCCGTTAATTCACCTTAAAAACCAAACGGACTGCCAATGTGTTGCAACATCTATAGCTCCGTCAGCTCGTTTTCATTAGCTGTTACTTCTTGGATGTTTCTTACCTGAAAATGGTGTTGGCGGGAAAATATTTCTCGGCGTTTCGTCCGACAGTGTAGATTCGCTCAGTTGAATCAACATGGAGTACATTGGGTTGGAGCTTTTATGGAATAGTTTTCAACAATGGTCCGGGAGAGAGTGGGTAGAGGTCGAGGGCAAGCATATCAAAACATGCCCATGCCTTTGGAAATGCGGAACATCAGTGTCATTCTTCTAAATGAACTGGGGGACACAGAGCAGAACTTTTAGTCATTTGAGAGCAGAAATTTGACAATGAAAACATTTGGACAAAGCAAAGGTGTATTTAAAATTGTATGAGTGGTTAATTTTCCTTCATTTTGATACCTCTCAGGAACATGGCCATGTCTCGTAATCATAGTCGTGCTCTTCCTAAATGATGATTCGTAATTACGAAATAGGAGTCAAACTCTCTGTTTTCAGGTTGCTCAACAGCCGTTCAATAGCAAGCAGTCATTTCCCCCCAACTTCACCCTTTCACTTTGTTGAACTCCGAAGTGTTGATCAATAAACTGTCCAAACATTGCATTCTGTGTTTGGTATTGAAAAGTAATCATTGGGAAAAAGAAATTGACCCAGCGTTGACTAAAACAAACATGTCGGGTGGTTGAATTGACATACTCGCAAATTAGAAAATAGATTAGAAAAATCTGATCCTATTTCAGACCAAACTACGTAATTTTCGAGTACCTTTTCTTAGCCATGGTCTCTAAACTTGATAGCAATTTTCAGAGTAGGTTTCTAGAAACCATACCCGTTATCCGTTTTCATCCCTATTTCAGACCAATACGGGTATCAAAAACCATACTCTTTGCCGTCGCAAACAACTATACAGCTTATATAGGGGAATACTTCGCCACTCCGGAACATTTTCGCTCCTTGGACAAGTAATTACAAAACACGATAGACAAGATACATCATTTCATTAGCTATTGTATGCGTTTGCAGGATGTCCTTTTGTTATGCTTTTTTTTTAAATCTTTGCACTGCATCGAGTGAATACAAGAGTGTCCTTCATCTGAGCGCACCAGTGAACCACCTCGAAGTTGCGTTCAGTTATGCACTTCCAGCTCCGACAGAATAACGATCGAATTTACTACAAAAATATCATTTACAATTAGCAAGACGGGCAAATTTGGGTAGAACGTCGTGTCGAAAAAGTAAAGATATACAGTAGGAGAGTAAATTCTTGCCGACATTGGACCATTGCTAAGCGCCACTTTTAGCTCTTTTAATCTATTTGATTAATTTGACACTTTTGTGTGATATTGTGTTTTAGCTGTAAAGAACAAAGAAACAAACAGTTTAGATCTGTCCAAATGACATTTTCAGTGGCAGCTTTGCATTTACAATTTTAAATTTATTTGGTCTACCTCTCTGAAATTTAACGCTACAAAACTAGTGATAAAATTGAAAAAGCCATTTCGACGCCTCTGAGGTCATTTTCAAGTCATTATAAACAAAGTTATTCTCAGAGTAGACTAAATAAAAATCTGGCGATTCATTATGCATAATCGTTGGCTTTGTATAATCAATTTATGTGTTTTCGAATTATTTGCTTGCTCCCGACTCGGATGATTTAGTTTTTGCAAGAATTTTTTTCTTTATGCATTGGAGGTGTTTGTTAATCTTTCTAAAGCATCATTTTTTTCTCTCATGCGACTGAATTACCGCGAACACTACTGAAAAATTATCTGATATAACATGATTTAGCATGCTGAAAAATTGTTACCGCAGTGAGTGCGAGTGATGTTTTGATTGGTGTTTTCAATACAGCTGAGTTAAACATGAATTTGAAATACAGCAAACAGAAACATTAACTTTGCAAAATTGCATGCTTGAAAGGAACTGTGACTTCTTAGCAACGCTAGGGACTGAAGCGATCCCAACATCGCTTCCTCAGTGGATTGTTTCTAGTTTCTCGTCATTTCATTAGCGACAGGCACTGAGAAGATTATTATTAAATGGTTTTGGTTATTGTCTTACATAACGCTTCGCCTAAATGAATATGAGACATTTCAAAAACACGACACAGCATTTAAGTTTGGAAGACATGTTTACGATACTTCAGTATCCACCCAGAGTATCCACCGTCACTGTTCAAGGATCTCGGTTTACAATATATAAAGCAGATAACAAAGAAGTGTTGATTATTAATGAGGGTTGTTCAATACTCACCACTTGTGCGGGTCGTGAAAGTAGAATAATTGTGATTAAAGGCTCAACATTGCAATCGTTACTGTGAAACATGTAGGCTTGGAAAAATTCTGCTTGTACAGTGGTCTATAAGTCTCGGTCTCGGATTTTAAATGAGGGTCTCGGCGTCTCGGCGAGTCGCATTTACAATCAACACTTCCTTGTTATCTTCTTTATATATAGTCACAAATGTACTGAAGATGGATACTGTTTCAAGTATCTGAAACATGTCTTCTAAACTCAAAGGCTGTGTCGTGTTTTAGAAATGTCTGATATCTATTCTGCTGCTACGAAAATTCGTTAAATGAATATGCTTTTTAATGCACGGTTTTTGAGGTAGCCTCCAGAAATACAGAGTATTTTCCTCATGTAGTATGGAGAGCCGACATCATGTGCCGATTTTTTTTGCCGACCTATCACGCGAGTCAACTTCCAAACTATATTACCGCTTCATGCGTTTAGTTTTCCGCAAATGCGAGTGAAGAAAACAGGTAACATCGAGAACCAGTGACAGACTGAACGCGGATTTCCATTGTGGAGTGAATCAATCTCCCGCATCTAGCAAAAACACACTCACTCCTGTAATTTTGTGTAATTGTAGGCACGGCTTTGTTCGTGTGATGTTGATTCACTCTAAATTATCAACCAGAAGCAAATATTTTGTGGCGTCTTTTGCCCTGCTCACTCGTTTTCACTAACATAGCTGCTACTCGAATTTATCTTACCTGAAAATACTCAGTCAGTTTCTTCACTTCAAGGGTCCGGCAGTGTATCCGCTCGGTTGGTTCAAGATGTGATTTGGGGGCTTTTCAGAGGAGCGTTTTTAAACATCGCCCCGCTTTCAGTGCTCTTGTGTGGGGGGAGGGGGCGGGGGAGGGAAGGTGCAAACATAACAGGAAGGAAGTGGAACCTTTGTAGTTCCTGTCTACGCCTTTTGGAAAATGCCGTTTATCAATTTTGACACCAACAATTTGACAACCAAAACATTTGAACTAACAAAAGTTGCATGGGTGCTCAAAGTTCCATCATTACCTCTCATGAACACAACTATGTTGAAACATTCTATACAAAGTGAAAACGCAGCCAATTGGTTGAATACGTTGTCGCAAACCACACCTAGCAACTGAATTGTTCCAAAAGTGAAGTGGACCGGATGTTGTGACGACTAACCCTAAGCAACTGAATTGTTCCAAAAGTGAAGTGGACCGGATGTTCTAGAATCAGAGGAGATTTTTGCAGGCTTGCACCGCAATTATCACGCCAACGTACGCGAAACGCCACTTGAAAATAGAAGGTCACATTTATTTGAACTTCTTTTCAAATCGTTCAGCTTGAGCCGGATAATGTGAACTTTGGATTAATTTCAGTTAATTGTCATTTTTTGTGTTGTTTTTCAAAGGACGAAAATAAAATAAAATGTACTAAAACTTATAACGCAGATGGGCTTAAGTGAAAGGTTTCAGCTTTGATGGACGTTGGCCGCTTGCTCAACTTGGCATTGAACAGTTTTTTTTGCAATGGTATCATATTTTTGAGTAAGCGAAGGCACGGCATTCTTCATGTGATGTTTCTACTGACGTGAGGCTGTGACGGTCCACTGAATTTTCTTAAAATAGAACAATGTACCTCTATATTGTTTTATGAAAGAAATGTGATGTTATGTTATAAACCTGGTGTGTCAGTCAGTTTTGGTGCGCGAAGAACAAAAACATTTTACATTTGTGCGAGTGAGATAAGGCTGGTTAAATCCCTTATGATTCTAGACAAAAATCTGAGACGAGAACCTTAAGATACTTCCGTTTAATGACGATGAAACTGAATCAGCCCTGGTACAAGTGAGAACTATCGAACAGACTGAAAAATTCCGAAAGACTCGAGACACCAACGAACACCGATCCAAACAACTTAAAGAAACTGATCCTGCTAAAAAAAAAATATATAAAAACTCATCATGAACCTACAATTTGATACGTAATATTAGCGATAAGAGTGTCAATCAAACCTAGTAAAAAATAATGACCTATTGAACTCATTTACGAATATACGTGTCTCGTGAGTTATGCAACAAGAAAGTTCACGTGCACTGATATACTTTTCTAACAACATCAGCGTATTATTAAAACGCTTGGTTATACCAAAATGCAAGTTGTTAGAGCTTGGCCACATGCCGGCAAAATATTTATCCCTGAATTTGGATGCTAGAGAACTTTATTCAGATTCTATTTAAAATCTAATGAGAAATGATTAAAGTGTTTATAATTTACGGAACAGTAAAACAGAAGGAAATGCTTCAGAGACAAGCATTACTGCAGGGTCAAGAGAGAAGAAGACATGTGAGTATTTCTAGCAAACGCCCGAAACAGAGCTCCTTACTCTGTACAGATGTTCGGCATCAGCTGCTCGTCTATCACTTAAGACACTGTAAAACTAGGCTTTGGCTACAAAAAGAGATTGTAGTCTGATCGACTGTTTCAGCTCATTGTTTTCATGTCAGTTTCTAGCTATCATTCGGTATTGGCTCTAGTTGTCTCTTTTGTTTGCACTAAATGAATCTTACTTGAATTACAATTCTCATGATGAAATGCTGTGAGTGAGACATAATGAAGACAGAAAATTAAATTCCCGCCAGTGTTATTCCAGTGAGACACGCAGGTTAAAGACAGTCCATGTTGTCCAAGGAAAAAAGTTGCCATCATGTGAGCTAACTCTGCAAGAAGGGTAACGCACCGAATACTTTTGAACGCTATTTTACATTATACGGTAATCAATGCTAACTGGGAGTTATTAGCATAGCCACAAGAACAAAGTTGCAAACACAAGCTCCATCCTCGCGGAACCATGGCAGAAACCTACCAATTTTTCCCAAGGCAGTGATCTAATCAGCATTTTTAGATCGTTATTAATCAATCCTCAATCAACCAAAACCAGCGCTCTACCAGCCAAAGGTGGATAAAAGAACATAAACACTGAACTATTCCCTAGGCTAACTTAAAATACAGCCGGACTTTCAGTTAGCCAGCGGTGCAATAATCATACCTTACGCATATGGGAGACTTTTCGCGAACAAATTGTCTCCATACATTAGGACATTAACAAATTATTTCCCTTAATGCACTCTAAATTATCAAATGGAAGCAAAGATTTTGTACCGTCTATAACTCTGTTCATTTCTTTTCACTAGCGTTGTTGCTAGTAATCGAATTTATCTTACCTGCAAATATTCAGTGGGGGAAGGAAAAGATATGTCTGTTTGTTGACTTCAAGGGTACGGCAAGGTGTTGCCTGATTGATTGAAGATGTGATGTGATGGGAGCTTTTAATGAAGCGTTTTCAAAGAACGCCCCCGCTTTACTCTTGGTGAGGGCGCAGAGGGGAGGGGGGAGGGGGGGGGGGGGGGCACAAACATAACAGAAAATGGAACCTTTGTAGTTCAGTGCTGTCGACGCCTTTTTGGAGAATGCTGTGTATTACTTTTCAGACCAACGATTTGACCGACAACGAAAACATTTGAACCAAGCAAAGTTTCATGGATGCTCAACGTTCCATTATTACCTCTCAAGAACATAACGATGTGAAAACATTCTATACAAAGGGAAAATGCAAATTAACCCGTGTTTGTCAGAAAACAAGCCGGTTGGTTAAATACCGTGTCGCAAACCAGACTCAAATTAAATTGCTCACGTTTTTGCTTCCTGTAATCGTAATAACATAACAAGGCCTAAATTTTTCTAACTGAGAATAATCACCGTTTTTTGCCTGCCTGATATATTGTATCAGTACGTGCCAAACCAGTAGATAGTGTTTTAATGAACAAGAAAAGTAAAGTGGATATTAAATGAGACGGAACTCTTGAATAGTGAAAATAATGAAATTATTTTAGCTGTCCGATCAGCCTTGCATTTGATTTTACATTAAATGAGAGGACCAACCCTCGTTAACTGAATTGTTCCAAAAGTGAAGTGGACCGGATGTTCTAAAACCAAAGAAGAATTTTGAAGGTTTACACCGCAATCACCACGCCAACGCGAAAACGTCGGTTGATAATAGGAGGTCATATTTATTTGAACTTCTTTTCAATTCGTTCAGATTGAGCCGGACAATGTGAACTTTGGATTAATTTCAGTTAATTGTTATTTTATGTGTTGTTATTGAAATTAAAATGAAATGTACTAAAACTTATAACGCAGATGTGTTTAAGTGAAAGGCTTCAGCTTTGACGAACGTTGGCCGCTTGCTCGACTTGGCGTTAAACAGTTTTTTTTTGTTATGGTGTCATATTTTGAGTAAGGGAAGAAACGGCATTCATCGTGTGATGTTTCTACTGACGTGAGACTGTGACGGTCCACTGAATGTTCTTAAAATAGAATCAGTGTACCTTTATATTATTTTGCGAAAGGAATGTGTTGTTATGTTATAAACCTGGTGTGTCAGTCAGTTTTGGTGCACGAAGAACAAGAACATTTGATATTTGCGTGAGTGAGACAAGGTTGGTTAAATCCCTTATGATTCTAGACAAAAATTTGAGACGAGAACCTTAAGATACTTCCGTTTAATGACGATGAAACTGAATCAGCCCTGGTACAAGTGAGAACTATCGAACAGACTGAAAAATTCCGAAAGACTCGAGACACCAACGAACACCGATCCAAACAACTTAAAGAAACTGATCCTGCTCCAAAAAAAAAAAAAAAAGAAAGAAATTCATCATGAACCTACAATTTGATACGTAATATTAGCGATAAGAGTGTCAATCAAACCTAGTAAAAAATAATGACCTATTGAACTCATTTACGAATACACGTGTCTCGTGAGTTATGCAACAAGAAAATTCACGTGGACTGATATACTTTTCTAACAACATCAGCGTATTATTAAAACGCTTGGTTATACCAAAATGCAACTTGTTAGAGCTTGTAGGCATACTGTGAATATTAGCTGGACCTGACCACATGTTTTCGGGGAAATGTTTTTGTATGGCGCCCGATCGGATTTTCCTAGAATGTCACGCAACGTTTTCCGGGATTCAGGGGTTAGCAAGAAAATGACACACTACGAAAAATAATTCTTTTCCTTCGGCACGTCACAAAAAACAAAACAAAATGAAATAAAAGTAATAATAACAGTAAAAGTATAATGATAATAGTAGGATATGATATACAATGGGCAGACTTTCGACAAGCGGAAAATAAAGAGGCATTAAACTTATTGCTAGAGCTGACAAGAACTTCGGGTTTCGTTTTCGAAGAAAACAGTGATGCCTCACGTACAACTTGACCTGGCTATCTTACCTCACACAGTATATTTTGCTTTTATCCCTGCCCCGACCTCGCTCTTTTTGCATCTCTACGTATAATAAGGGGCCATTCGCTGTCCAGAAGTCAATGAGAACTCAACAATACGAGAATTAACTAACGACAACTACGGATATTTTTCAGGGAAAATGTTTTCCCGCGCTGCCGGAACTATTTTCCCCTATATCTACAATTGGACTTCAGAGAGTTATTTTCACGGAAAATAAAATTCTCTACTGCAAAAATGGTTCACTTCATGGAGTAACAGAAATAATGAGAAAAAGTGGCAGAACTTGCCCGAGGGAAAAAGAGGAAAACTTTGTAAAGAAAACATTTCTTTGGGCCATGAGAGAAATCATATAACCTCCCTTGCCATTAACGATTCTCGTCCTCCCACCCCGCCCCCCCCCCCCCCTCCTTCCCTTCGTTTCGCAGGCTGCCAATTACTTTAAATACCTATGTAGACGACTTGCTTCGAAAAATCATGGCTGGACAACAAGTTTGAGGTTAGCGAAAGGAAATTATTGAGCTAATTATAGTATTACAATGAGATGTTCCCCTTCGGCGGTTGCTAGTTTTCACCTCAGAGGAACATGATTTGCAATTCATTGCAGTAAGCATATTTTATTTATTTATTTCATTATTTTTTCCACGTGAGCTAAGATTATAAAATTGCAAGGTTGCAATCAACAGCCACCGAGCACAATTTACAAGCGTATTAGGTTCCGGTTTCGTTTTCAGAGCCTGACTTGTGAGAGATGTCTTATGTTGTAGTCATTATGCGAATAAAACTTGTGAAATGGTTTCATCAATTCATTAAGCATTCTTGTCTTACCTTAGTCCAAGTTTTTTCCTTAATTAACCACGTATCAATCCGAAGCCGAGCAACTCAGAAAAGATTCATACGCCGCCAAATCTGAACCCCCGTCCTGCACTGAATACAGGTCATTCATCTATTTTTGGCTCACGATATGAACAACGGAAATTAAGTATCTAAATGTGAAAGGCATCATGCGGCTTAACATCAACTTATTGATTGTTTTCATGCCAACTAATCGGTCCAAACTTTAATAGTTCATCTATTACGAGGCTCGAAGATACAGCCGGACATTCAAAGTAAAAACGATTATATGTTCTAAAAACACCAACTTATATTGTCTTCATAAAGCGGTCGCACGAACTAAATCCTATATGTCGTTCACCATGATATTCCTTGCAGGATGTTTAATATGGGGGAACTCATTTACTGGGATCCACTGCTGCCTAATTTGTTTGTTCATCAAGTCACGCCTGATTTGCCTTTAGTTAAAGTCTGATTTGTAAAGAAAAAAAAACTGATCACACGGCATTTTAGAGTTCTTTAGAAATTACAGCTTTTTTCTATTTAAGACTCTAATGTCTGACTGCGTTTATATTTTCCATTTTCGGTCTATTATAGTTTGATGACCTGTACCTAGTTGGTTTATAAACATAGTTTTGAGGACAGTTAAGGAAATAGAATTGTCAAATAATATTTGCAGAAGCGCTTTACTGTTTTGTTTGCGTGACCTCTTAAGGTTTCATTTCCTTTTCGTTACTCGTGGATATGCCTTAGCATCCACGGAGTAATAATGGCATTCCGTATGCAAATGAATCACTCACTCCGGTGTAACCGGAAGTGGAATAATAGCCAATCCCACAGCAAGGGAGACAATTGTGTGATTGGTGATTGGTTGATCTTTGCGCTAGTACCCAGATTCTTCTTACACACGCACGAACTTAAATTCCAAAAACAAATATGGCGGCCGAAAGGGCGAATTAAGTTGTCTTTGCTTTGTTCTAGAGATTTGGATAAAATTAGCAGTTTTTAGACGTCTTCCTGTAGAGGATAGTGGATAAAAATAGCCAGGATCTTTTTAAGCGCTAGGAAACTTTGCAGAAGTTTTCAAGTTTGGGAGCGATCTTAGTCTTTCGATCCAGCGCTACTGTGTGGAAATGTTCCGTTCTAATAGATCTTAGAAGATTTGTTGGGTTGAAGGAATTTTTTTAGTGTAATAAATGTTAAAAGTAGAAAGGTTTTTCTCTGTCGGTGGACGGCGAAAGTTCCGACGGCTTTGTCTATCGAGGAGGTAAGATAGCTTCAAATCTTTATGTATGGTGATGTACGCTTGCACACTTTGTTAAACTAATTGTAAGGTTTTTGCTGGTTTTTGTTTTTTGAGGAGGGAGCAATTTTCTAGAAGTAACCTTTAATCTTTAAGCAAGATAATGTTCAAATTTCGTGCTAATACGGACAATATTAGGCCAGTGTTGTTGTATGAATTCATGTGGCCGGTAACATAATGTCAGATAATATGCAATGATAAAGAGATAGTTCCAAACTGGTAGACCGCGGACCAAAACGATTCCTTAATTATAGGGATTTACAAAATATTTAAGATTTCATCGTTTTCTAGTCAAATTGAGTAAATGTGTTTTTGTTGATGTTTAGGTTCTGTTTGAGGGAGATGCACATTGGAGATATTTGAATACAGGAGAAATATTTCAATTCAAGTTATCTTTGTGTCCTTTTTCTATTTGCTTTTAAGGTGGGGGTAAACGTGAATTTGAATGGGATTTTTAGAGGTTTGAAGAAGAGATAAAAGAAAGAAAATGATTTTTAAAACACTAACAGACAGTTGATACCCACGCAAGAGCACCCCAGGTTTCTAGTGGACTAACTGGGTATCCGTCTATTAATTATTAACTACAAATTCTAATTTTAAAACCTCACTAAATCTTCAATATTTCTTATTTCTCCCAATCCTTCAAGGAAAACTATCTCCTCCCAAATATACCCAAAACTCACCTAAAAATTCACAAAACACCCAATAACATTGGTTTCCGTTTTAAGCAGAGAGATTTTGGATTGCTTGAAACGTGAACGAGATATTTCCACGAAACCGATTTTAATCGGCATGAAAACGGCTCTCAGGTTTACCCCCGCCTTAAGTACTGTACTTGTAGCTCAATAATTCAATAAAATGAATTGAAAAGCTCATTTTTAAAAAATTTCTGTTATTCCCAGGTAGATAGCTATTCTTCTACACATTTAAGTTGTTTATTTTGGTCTCAAACTAGGTGCTAAGTTCCATGCAAAACTGATATCGATTTATTAGGGAGTCAAGATGTCTTTCTTGCTGTCAACTTAGTCTTAGAATGCATTATAACTGTTAAATATTTTCCATTTGTTTTGAAAGGAATAGGAAAAACATGAACCTTTCATAACTTCCTGTCAACCACATTAGTTCTTTTGTTTTGAGAGTGCAAACTGATACTGTTTTGTTCAGGGAAACCACAGCGGTAATTGGCTGGCTCTTTTTCTTGATATTGCTAAGTCAACACAACAACCACTTGTAAATGCCTTATGCTACTGTTAGGGAGCGCATTCGATGACCTCGATCCAAGTTTCTCTCTCCTTTGCCAAGTTGGTTTGACATAAAATCAAATAGCACTGGTGTATAACCTCAACAACCCTGTCTCAACTGTCTCCACTATTACAAAAAAAAAAAATCATCAGGCAGTTATCCCCAGCAGTTTGTTTACACTTTGCTACATGAGAGAGTTAACTTGGCGTAAAGTTAGAAATAACACAACAATTAAAGGATAATGAAATTTTGTGCTGTCCAGTACTGATTATACAATTGAGAAATCAGAGAATTATCTCTGGAGTGTAAATTTCTGTGCTGGAAGGAAACCACTTAAATTTTGCATTGCCCTAGTGAGGACATTTGGTCCATCAGTGATCATAACGTGAGGTTTTGTCTTAAAGTATACAGGGAATGCTCCTTGTTCAGCAAGCATATCTTTGTAGCCTCTTTATCAATTGAATAGTTATAAGAACGATTGAGTGACAGTGCTCTGTTGCTTATAAACACAGCTATGTCCAGGCATCCAGTAAATTAAATTAAAGCAAACTTTTAGTTAAACCCATGGCATCAACGGCCACTTCCATTGCCATATCCACGAGTTAACGATAGTGTCACTTTGTTCTTTTTGTTGTTTTAATATTTTAAATTCATCATCTGACACTCTGTTGGAACAAGCGAGGTAAATAGAAAACCAGTGTCACCTTACTTCACTATACTTACGATTTCAAAAATGACATACCAGTGTAATAACAATTAGACTGCGAGAGTCTCTTTCTTCTCCTAAAGTTCTGTCATGCTCGCACGATTTCCACCGAGCGGCGACGCCGCAAGTCGGGCGGGCCGGCCTCCTCGTTTACTGGTCTAATTTGCATAATGTTACCGTCGCTTTGCGCGCGTGATCTGAGGAAAAAAGTACGACTGCTCGCAGTCTTAATAACATTTTGCTCTCGCTGAGTGCAAACGTTTTTGTAAACGAAGATCATGGTGCTGGAGAACGCGCTAAAACGAAAACAATTAATAAGAGACATTGATACGTATTTTTTTTCGGGAAAATGTTTTTCGTCGGCGGTCGGATTCAATTTTCCTAGCATAAAGTAAGTAAGTAAGTAAGTAAGTTTATTAACGTGACTAAACACTTAGCTAACCAGCTACTTTACAGGAATAGTCACAAAATAAAATAGTAATAATCTTACTCATACGCATCTTAATCTTACTCTTACGCATCTTACTCAACGATCTATCAACAGTACACTCTTTACTACAAAAATGAGTTTCACAGTTTTCCTGTTATGAAATAACGGAAAAGCTTTGGATAGACGAAAATAAACACTTAAGCTGGCGATAAAAAATAAAATTTTTTTAAAGAGCAAGTATTCACGATCAAGAACAGATGGCGAGTTGACGTCGCCAAACTGAACCTTAACGCCACCCTCCCTTACTGCTTTGCATCCCCTCTCCTTCCTTTTTACATCCCATTCACTGACAAAACACTGATATTTTATCAATATACAAGGAAATGTGAAGGTGGTGGTTTGACAACAAGCTTGAGGCCATATAGATCGTTAAGATCGGATTTGGCGTGTTATGACCTGAAGAGATCGATGATTTGCAGTATATTCCAACCACTTATTGTTTACCTTTCTCGAAGTCATAGATTCGTAAGAAAACAATTATTATTCTCTGAGCTTCATTTTTCGCGAATATACAGATCAAATGATAAAATGTAGATATCGCGAACAGCAGCTATCACAGTCTAGCTGCAAGCGTAAATTTCCGGTTTCGTTTTCAAAGACTTCGCGAGTTATGCCTCATTTCTTGGCGATCCACTGTGATTAAAACTTCGCTTCTGTGAACCAAATGATATGATTTCTTCAGTTTGTTAAGCATTCTTCCCTTACCTTCAAAATTCTTCCGTTAATTAACCACGCATCAATTGGAAACCAAGGCGAAAAAAGAAAGACTCCTGTACTGTACGTGGACCTCGATCGTGCTCTCGACACTCCCCTTGGCTTTTCACTTGTAAATTGAGAGGGGAAAAGTCCTGAAAACGAGGTTAGTGCTCCATTTGTATACAGTTATCTTGTGTCATGTGATTGGCTATTATTAGCTGATTGTTATTCTATGTAGACACTACAGTTCTAACATGAACTTCCTGTTTACTTTCCAAGAATCGACTGTACCCTGTTTTCTAATTTTTCAAGCCGCTGAAAATCCATCTGGCTTTCTTACTGCGCTCAGTTACTGAACACTATCCGTTTACTAATGTACAGCCTCATTCTTTAATTTTTCGGATCTGTAGGTAAGCTTGAAACAGGCTTTCCGTAGAGAATGTGGAGAGGAGCGGATATGAGAACGAAAAGAAACGGAAACCTGTAAATACGAAAGCAAATTTTCGGGGAAATGTTTTCGTCTGGAGCCAGGTCCGATTTCCAGGAATCAATTTTATAATACTCGATGAAAAATGCTCATTGTTTGACAACACGTTTGAGGCAAAAAAAAATTATTGAACTAATCATTACACTGAAATATTCCCTTTCAGGTTAGTATTTTTAACCTCAGAGAAACATATAAGCTAAGATTATAAAATTGGAAGATGGCAGTGAACAGCCACTGAGCACAGTTTACAAGCGTATTAGGTTCCAGTTCCGTTTTCAGAGAAACTCGTTCGATTCTAAATTATGCAGGTCACGGATCAGCACTTAATCTGTATAATCCTGAGAACTTGACGACGGTGAACTTATCCAAAAGAGATCTCTCACGACCTGGGCTTTCTGTGACAGACATTTCAGCTTTTTCACTGGTAACACGATCTGGGGGCACGATCGCGTCGCAACACACACCTGGATTATTTTTGCTAAAAATAAATTCGCTTGAGGAAAAGAAAGGAAAGGAGGGAGGGGAAAAGTCCTGAAAACGAGGTTGGTGCTCTTCATATAACAGTTATCTTGTGTCATGTGATTGGCTATTATTAGCTGATTGTTATTCTATGTAGACACAATAGTTCTAACATGAGCTTCCTGTTTACTTTCCAAGAATCGACTGTTCCCTGTTTTCTAATTTTTCTGGCCGCTGAAAATCCATTTGGCTTTCTTACTGCGCTCAGTTTCAATGTTACCATTACTGAACACTGTCCGTTTACTAGTGTACGGTCTCATTCTTTAATTTTTCGGATCTGTAGGTAAGCTTGAAACAGGCTTTCCGCAGAGAATGTGGAGAGGAGCGGATATGAGAACGAAAAAAATCGGAAACCTGTAAATACAAAGGCAAATTTTCGGGGAAATGTTTTCGTCTGGCGCCAGGTCCGATTTCCAGGAATCAATTGTCGGTGACGTTTCGATTGAGCCAATGGACTTGAAAATGTAATGTTCGTAGGACATGTTAGCAGTAGATTCTCATCTACAAGAACGACGCCCATAACAATGAAATAATGGAAAGTGATAAAAATGCCTGGTGGCAGCACTTAAGGAAGGCATGACGATAAAGGCGTCAGTGTTAAGAGCAGGCTGAATCACGGTACCCGAGCCCCCACCCCTGATATGTCTACATTTGGAGACACGAATATATGCTTCTACGGAAACCGAACCGCTCGAAACCTATACAAATCCTTTTTATAATACTCGATGAAAAATGCTCATTGTTTGACAACACGTTTGAGGCAAAAAAAAAAATTATTGAACTAATCATTACACTGAGATATTCTCTTTCAGGTTAGTATTTTTAACCTCAGAAAAACATAAAAGCTAAGATTATAAAATTGGAAGATGGCAGTGAACAGCCACTGAGCGAAATTAAAAGCGTATTAGGTTCCAGTTCCGTTTTAAGAGAAACTTGTTCGATTCTAAATTATGCAGGTCACGGATCAGCACTTAATCTGCATAATCCTGAGAACTTGACGACGGTGAACTTATCCAAATGAGATCTCACACCACGTGGGCTTTCTGTGACAGACGTTTCAGCTTTTTTACTGGTAACACGATCTGGGGGCACGATCGCGTCGAAACACACACCTGTGAAATCCAACACGATTATTTTTGCTAAAAATAAATTCGCTTGAGGAAATCTCAATAAAATTACGCCGTTTATTTTCACTGGAACACCATTTTCCTTTGGTAGACTACTCACTAGGTACAGTAACCTTCATAGTCATCCTGAGCACAATTACAAAAGATTTTGCTGATGATGCACAATCGCGAGCATTGCACTTCTGGAACATACCAAACTACACGATTATATACAAACAAAGAGTATAAAGTAACACAACAATCAGAAAAATCACTACATTTACCACAAGAGGTACGAAAGTGGAGCAACTGCTTTCCATTTTGCTGTGTTGACAATCTGTCCATTTCAGATATCATTGAATATCTCTTGCTTTTTCTTTGAGTTCGCGCACCGACCCGTTCCGAAAGCGCTCAACATCTTTTTAGTGTGGATCTACTGCGAACAACATGTGTATTTGTATGTGGAAGGATCGTACTAGACGACATTTCTTGTCTTGTAACTCAGTAACGCCTTCTAAGCAAAACAGCAACGCAATATCGACTTGCTTGAGTGTCAATAACCATCATTTAGTCACCAATAAGATGCCGCTTCAAAGCGCAAGGTAAACAAACAATACCTTGATCGTTATCACTCCAGAAATCACGCTTCGTTCGCATTTTGTCTCACAGATTCTTTCGCTTTTTCAACTTACTTCAACGCTTGTGTTATGGGTATCCCTCGATGCGATATATATAACTAGGCTCAATTCACCAAAACAAGCAAAAGCCTCCCGTTCATTGCATATTTGACTGCTACGTGCTCGCTCGCTGTTTTTAGAGAGCAAACGTGAGATTCGCGGTTTAGTTTTCTTGAAACAATGAGTACATAGACGAGAACAGTGCGAAATAATTATCATCTTTGATGCGAACGCATTACTTCTGAGAAACTGAAAACAGCGAGCGGCAAATAAAGTATAAACATAGTCACGTGGTCATCTCTGCCATCAAAACAAAGGCATTAAATTATTCCCTTTACGGTTTCAAGTTGTAAATCACTGCTTGCTAATGTTTCATCGACACATTGCCGCATTCAACATGTCGTCTAGCTAGACAACACTGTAGATTTTTAATGTCGTCCACTGATACTAGTAACTTGGTTGAATCACACAACACACTGAAGCTTCGACGCACCACATTTCGCAACGACTGAAACCAGAAAATTATCACCGCCACTCGGGAACACCAGTGTCTTACATATCAAAAATATTACCTGCGAAGTTTATGAATATTATTACGTACCCATACCATTTAAGAGAACGACAACTTAAACTTTGTCACGCTCGCGATCCCTCAACAGATTCAGGAAAGATTAAGGGGGGACTTAACCTAACTTTGAATGAAATTTGAAGTGGTTTTAAGAAAGGATAGAAGAAAGAAAATGATTTTTGGAACACTAAAAGACAGTTGATACCCACGCAAGAGCACCCCAGGTTGCTAGTGGACTAACTTGGTATCCGGTCTATCAATTATTAACTACAAATTCTTATTTCAAAACTTCACTAATTCTTCAATATTTCTTATTTCTCTTAATTTAACCAATCCTTCTAGAAAAACTATATCCTCCCAAATATACCCAAAAATCACCCCAAAATTCACAAAACACCCCACAACATAGATTTACGGGATGAACATAAAGTTTTTGGATCACTTGAAACGTGAACGAGATATTTCCATTAAAGCCATGTAAAGTGCGGTAAAATGGCGTTTACGTTAAGTCCCCCCTTAAGTGACAGGCCCAGACTCGCCCAATACGTAGACTCAAGAAGAAATCCTATTTTATAACTTGGGCTCCACCCAAGTAATAATCATCGCAGTTATATACGCAACTTAAGCAGTTGCGAAAAGAAAGCCTGAAAAAATTGTGGCTTTTAAATAGAGAGCCATGCTGTAACAGTTTTAAAGAAATGAGAATCGTTTCTACCCAGCATACTGTGAATATTAGCTAGCCCTGACCACATGTTTTCGGGGAAATGTTTTCGTATGGCGCCGATTAGATTTTCCTAGAATGTCACGCAACGTTTTCCAGGATTCAGGGGTTAGCAAGAAAATGACACACCACGAAAATTATTTCTTTTCCTTCAGCACGTCACGAAAAACAAAACAAAATGAAATAAAAGTAATAATAACAGTAAAAGCATAATGATAATAGTAGGATATGATATACAATGGGCAGACTTTCGACAAGCGGAAAATAAAGAGGCATTAAACTTATTGCTAGAGCTGACAAGAGCTTCAGGTTTCGTTTTCAAAGAAAACAGTGATGCCTCACGTACAACTTGACCTGGTTATCTTACCTCACACAGTATATTTTGCTTTTATCCCTGCCCCAACCTCATTCTTTTTGCATCTCTACGTATTATAAGGGGCCATTCGCTGTCCAGAAGTCAATGAGAACTCAACAATACGAGAATTAACTAACGACAACTACGGATATTTTTCAGGGAAAATGTTTTCCCGCGCTGCCGGATCTATTTTCCCCTATATCTACAATTGGACTTCAGAGAGTTATTTTCACGGAAAATAAAATTCTCTACTACAAAAATGGTTCACTTCATGGAGTAACGGAAATGAATGAGAAAAAGTGGCAGAACTTGCCCGAGGGAAAAAGAGGAAAACTTTGTAAAGAAAACGTTACTTTGGGCCATGAGAGAAATCATATAACCTCCCTTGCAATTAACAATTCTCGTCCTCCCACCCCGCCCCCCCCCTCCCCTCCTTCCCTTCGTTTCGCAGGCTGCCAATTACTTTAAAAACCTGTGTAGACGACTTGCTTCGAAAAATCATGGCTGGACAACAAGTTTGGGGTAAGCGAAAGGAAATGATTGAGCTAATTATAGTATTACAATGAGATGTTCCCCTTCAGCGGTTGGTAGTTTTCACCTCAGAGGAACATGATTTGCAATTCATTGCAGTAAGGATATTTTATTTATTGATTTCATTATTTTTTCCACGTAAGCTAAGATTATAAAATTGCAAGGTTGCAATCAACAGCCACCGAGGACAATTTACAAGCGTATTAGGTTCCGGTTTCGTTTTCAGAGCCTGGCTTGTGAGAGATGTCTTATGTTGTAGTCATTATGCGAATAAAACTTGTGAAATGGTTTCATCAATTCATTAAGCATTCTTCTCTTACCTTAGTCCAAGTTTTTCCCTTAATCAACCACGTGCCGATCCTAAACCGAGCAACTCAGAAAAGATTCATACGCCGCCAAATCTGAACCCCCGTCCTGCACTGAATACAGGTCATTCATCTATTTTTGGCTCATGATATGAACAACGGAAAATAAGTATCTAAATGTGATAGGCATCATGCGGCTTAACATCATGTTACTGATTGTTTTCATGCCAACTAATCGGTTTAATAGTTCATCTATTACGAGGCTCGAAGATACAACCGGACATTCAAAGTAAAATTAAAATGATTATATGTTTTAAAAACACCAACTTATATTGCCTTTATAAAGCGGTCGCACGAACTAAATCCTATATGCCGTTCACCATGATATCACTTGCAGGATGTTTAAATTGGGGGAGTTTAGTTTCTGGGATCCACTGCTGCCTAATTTATTTGATCATCGAGTCACGCCTGATTCGCCTTTAGTTAAAGTCGGTTTGTAAAAAAAAAAGAAAAAAAAAACTGATTACACGGCATTTTAGAGTTATTTAGAAATTACAGCTTTCGGCTCAGTTTAAGACTCTAATAATGTCTGATTGCGTTTTGATTTTCCATTTTCGGTCTACGCAAAGTTTGATGACCTGTACATAGTTGGTTTATAAACATAGTTTTGAGGACAGTTGAGGAAACAGAATTGTCAAATAATATTTGCAGAATGGCTTTACTGTTTTGTTTGGTTTGTTTGCGTGACCTCTTAAGGTTTCATTTCCTTTTTGTTACGTACTCGTAACTCCGGTGCAACCGGAAGTGGAATAATAGCCAATCCCACAGCAAGGGAGACAATTGTGTCATTGGTGATTGGTTGATCTTTGCGCTAGTACCCAGATTCTTCTTACACACCGGCGAACTTAAATTTAAAAGACAAAGTGGGCGAATTTAGTTGTCTTTGCTTTGTTCTAAAGATTTGGATAAAATTAGCAGTGAGTAGACGTCTTCCTGTATCAGGATAGTGGATAAAAATAGCCGGGATCCTTTTGAACGCTAGGAGACTTTGCAGAAGTTTTGAAGTTTGGAAGCGATCTTATTCTTTCGATCCTGCGCCACTGTGTCGAAATGTTCCGCTCTAATAGATCTTAGAAGATTTGTTGGGTTGAAGGAATTTTTTTAGTGTGATAAATGTTAAAAGTAGAAGGGTTTTTCTCTGTCGGTGGACGGCGAAAGTTCCGACGGCTTTGTCAATCGAGGAGGTAAGATAGCTTCAAATCTTTATGTATGGTGATGTACGCTTGCACACTTTGTTAAACTAATTGTAAGGTTTTTGTTTGTTTTTGTTTTTTGAGGAGGGAGCAATTTTCTAGAAGTAACCTTTAATCTTTAAGCAAGATAAACTTGCAGTCTAAATAACATTTTGCTTTCATTGAGTACAAAGGTTTTTGCAAACGAAGATCATGGTGCTGGAGAACGCCCTAAAACGAAAACAATTAAGAGACATTGATATGTATTTTTTTCGGGGAAATGTTTTTGTCGGCGGTCGGATTCAATGATCCTAAAATCTTACTCAACGTTCTATTAACAGTACACTCTTTACTACAAAAATGAGTTTCAAAGTTTTCCCGTCATGAAATAACGGAAAAGCTTTGGATAGAATGGTAAACACTTTAGCTGGCGATAGAGAATAAACAATTTTTTAAAGAGCAAGTATTCACGATCAAGAACAGATGGCGAGTTGAAGTCGCCAAACTGATCCTTAACGCCCGGCCCTCCCTTACTACTTTGCATCCCCTCTTCTTCCTTTTTACGTCCCATTCACTGACAAAACACTGATATTTTATCAATATACAAGGAAATGTGAAGGTGGTGGTTTGACAACAAGCTTGGGGCCATATGGATCGTTAAGATCGGATTTGGCGTGTTATGACCTGAACACCGATCGATGATTTTCAGTATATTCCAACCACTTATTGTTTACCTTTCTCAAAGTCATAGATTCGTAAGAAAACAATTATTATTCTCTGAGCTTCGTTTTTAACGAATATGAAGATGAAATGATAAAATGTAGATATCGCGAACAGCAGCTATCACAGTCTAGCTGCAAGCGTAAGTTTCCGGTTTCGTTTTCAAAAACTTCGCGAGTTATGCCTCATTTCTTGGCGATCCACTGTGATTAAAACTTCGCTTCTGTGAACCAAATGATATGATTTCTTCAGTTTGTTAAGCATTCTTCCCTTACCTTCAAATTCTTCCGTTAATTAACCACGCATCGATTGGAAACCAAGGAGAAAAGAAAAGACTCCTGTATTGTACGTGGACTTCGATCGTGCTCTCGACACTCCCCTTGGCTTTTCACTTGTAAATTGGGAGGGGAAAAGTCTTGAAAACGAGGTTGGTGCTCTTCATATAACAGTTATCTTGTGTCATGTGATTGGCTATTATTAGCTGATTGTTATTCTATGTAGACACTACAGTTCTAACATGAACTTCCTGTTTACTTTCCAAGAATCGACTGTTCCCTGTTTTCTAATTTTACTGGCCGCTGAAAATCCATCTGGCTTTCATACTGCGCTCAGTTTCAATGCTACCATGACTGAACACTGTCTGTTTACTAGTGTACGGCCTCATTCTTTAATTTTTCGGATCTGTAGGAAAGCTTAAAACAGGCTTTCCGTAGAGAATGTGGAGAGGAGTGGATATGAGAACGAAAAGAAACGGAAACCTGTAAATACGAAAGCAAATTTTCGGGGAAATGTTTTCGTCTGGAGCCAGGTCCGATTTCCAGGAATCAATTGTCGGTGACGTTTCGATTGAGCCAATGGACGTAAAAATGTAATGTTCGTAGGACATGTTAACAGTAGATTGTCATCTACAAGAATGACTCGCATATTAATGAAATGATAGAAAGTGATAAAAGTGCATGGTGGCAGCACTTAGCTAAGGCATGACGATAAAGGCGTCAGTGAAAACGCTGAATCACGGTATCCGAACCCGCACCCCTGATATGTCCAAATTTGGAAACATGAATATATGTTTCTACGGCAACTGAACAGCTCGAAACCTATACAAATCGTTTTTATAATACTCGATGAAAAATGCTCATGGTTTGACAACACGTTTGAGGCAAACAAACAAAAATTATTGAACTAATCATTACACTGAAATATTCCCTTTCAGGTTAGTATTTTTAACCTCAGAGAAACATGTTTCGCGTAAGCCAAGATAATAAAATTAATTCGGCAAGATGGCAGTGAACAGCCACTGAGCACAGTTTACAAGCGTATTAGGTTCCAGTTCCGTTTTCAAAGAAACTTGTTCGATTCTCTGTTGCAAGGAGCACGCAAGTAGAGTTCTGCTTTTGCAGGTCACGGATCAGCACTTAATCTGCATAATCCTGAGAACTTGACGACGGTGAACTTATCCAGATCAGATCTCTCACCATAAAAGAGTATCCCAGTTGCGTGAATAAGTCATTTGAATCATTGTGATCTTGAATGGTCCTGAATGCGATCACTCACTCTGTTGCACGACAATCCGCGGGGAAGAAAGCCAAAAAAAAAAAAAAGAAAAAAAAAGAAAAAACCCTAAAAGTGACCACGATATTCGAGGGGCGACTCGCCCGCACACGCTCGACTCGCCCCTCGAATGATTTTGCGTTTTTCCTTGGGGATGCTCGAGCACAAGAGAGACTGCTTGCAGTCTAGAATGTTCGTGGAATGTAAAAGCTGAACATCCGTACGCTAAGTAGTAGTCGTGCACTAAACTAATTTTCTGTTGTTTCGTCAAATTCATCATCTGCCACTCGGTTGGAAATTGCGAGGTAAATAGAAAACCAGTGTCACCTTACTTCACTATACTTACGATTTAAAAATGACATACCAGGGTAATAACATTTAGACTGCGAGAGTCTCTTTCTTCTCCTAAAGTTCTGTCACGCTCGCGCGATTTCCACCGAGCGGCGACGCCGCAAGTCGGGCGGGCCGGCCTCCTCGTTTACTAATCTAATTTGCATAATTTTACCGTCTTTTTGCGCGCGTGATCTGAGGAAAAAAGTTCGACTGCTCGCAGTCTAAATAACATTTTGCTCTCATTGAGTGCAAAGGTTTTTGCAAACGAAGATCATGGTGCTGGACAACGCCTAAAACAAAATCAATTAAGAGACATTGATACGTTTTATTTTTTTCGGGGAAATGTTTTCGTCTACGGTCGGATAAAATTTTCCTAGCATCTTACTCAACGTTCTATCAACAGTACACTCTTTACTAGAAAAACGAGTTTCACAGTTTTCCTGTCATGAAATAAGGGAATAGATTTGGATAGACGGAAACAACACTTTTAGCTGGCGATAAAGAATAAACATTTTTTAAAGAGCAAGTATTCACGATCAAGAACATATGGCGAGTTGACGTCGCCAAACTGAACCTTAACCTTACCACTTTGCATCCCCTCACCTTCCTTTTTACATCCCATTCACTGACAAAACACTGATATTTTATCAATATACAAGGAAATGTGAAGGTGGTAGTCATGGTTTGACAACAAGCTTGAGGCCATATAGATCGTTAAGATCGGATTTGGCATGTTATGACCTGAAGAGATCGATGATTTGCAGTATATTCCAACCACTTATTGTTTACCTTTCTTGAAGTCATAGATTCGTAAGAAAACAATTATTATTCTCTGAGCTTCATTTTTCACGAATATACAGATCAAATGACAAAATGTAGGTATCGCGAACAGCAGCTATCACAGTGTAGCTGCAAGCGTAAGTTTCCGGTTTCGTTTTCAAAGACTTCGCGAGTTTTGCCTCATTTCTTGGCGATCCACTGTGATTAAAACCTCGCTTCTGTGAACCATACCATATGATTTCTTCAGTTTGTTAAGCATTCTTCCCTTACCTTCAAATTCTTCCGTTAATTAACCACGCATCAATTGGAAACCAAGGAGAAAAGAAGGCTTTTCACTTGTAAATTGAGAAAGGGAAAGCCCTGAAAACGAGGTTTAAGTGCTCCATTTGTATACAGTTATCTTGTGTCATGTGATTGGCTATAATTAGCTGATTGTTATTCTATGTAGACACAATAGTGCTAACATGAGCTTCCTGTTTACTTTCCAAGAATCGACTGTTCCCTGTTTTCTAATTTTTCTGGCCGCTGAAAATCCATCTGGCTTTCTTACTGCGCGCAGTTACTGAACACTATCCGTTTACTAATGTACGGCCCCACTCTTTAATTTTTCGTATCTGTAGGTAAGCTTGAAACAGGCTTTCCGCAGAGAATGTGGAGAGGAGCGGATATGAGAACGAAAAGAAACGGAAACCTGTAAATACGAAGGCAAATTTTCGGGGAAATGTTTTCGTCTGGAGCCAGGTCCGATTTCCAGGAATCAATTGTCGGTGACGTTTCGATTGAGCCAATGGACTTGAAAATGTAATGTTCGTAGGACATGTTAGCAGTAGATTGTCATCTATAAAAATGACCCGCATAATAATGAAATGATAGAAAGTGATAAAAGTGCATGGTGGCAGCACTTAGGTGAGGGATGACGATTAAGCGTCAGTGTTAAGCCACGCTGAATCACGGTACACCACCCCCAAAGTAAAAACGATTATATGTTTTAAAAACACCAACTTATATTGTCTTCATAAAGCGGTCGCAAGAACTAAATCCTATATGCCGTTTACCATGATATCCCTTGCAGGATGTTTAAATTGGGGGAGTTTATTTACTGGGATCCACTGCTGCCTAATTTATTTGATCATCGAGTCACGCCTGATTTGCCTTTAGTTAAAGTCTGATTTGTAAAAACAAAAACAAACAAGAAAAAAAAAAACAAAAACAAAACAATTACAGGGCATTTTAGAGTTCTTTGGAAATTACAGCTTTTTACTATTTAAGACTCTAATGTCTGACTGCGTTTTGATTTTCCATTTTCGGTCTACGCAAAGTTTGATGACCTGTACCTAGTTGGTTTATAAATTTTGTTTTGAGGACAGTAAAGGAAATAGAATTGTCAAGTAATATTTGCAGAATGGCTTTACTGTTTTGTTTGGTTTGTTTGTGTGACCTCTTAAGGTTTCATTTCCGTTTTGTACCACTTTTTTTTTTTGGCAAATTCATCATCTGCTCACTTCACTGTACTTATGATATAAATCAAAGTCTCCTGTGAGCCAACTCGTGAAGTGGTTATCGTAAAGCGGTACTCGTATCAAACTAGGCTACAAGGATTAGTGGATGTCATGCCGCATTGCGGGAATGCATTATATAAAAAACTAGACGCATAACTGCGTGTACTCGGGCTTCTCTTATGGAAATGAACTGGTTGGCATGAATAAATATATGTCACGTTAGTGTCCCCATTTCATTCCTAACAACACAGACAAAACCGTTAAAGAAACGGTTTTCTTTCGATGTTTTTGTGCCTTTTTTGGTGGTCAAGCTTTTGGCGATTATTATCGACAGTAGATGTATTTTACATACAAGATGGACGTAATTTGAACCATCAGCTTGAAAATAATAGGGAAATCGAGCTGAGAGAACTGGTTTGTGTTGCATGTCACTTCGATAAAGGATTCACTCGGAAGAGTTCGCTCGTAAAGGTCTCTCGTAAAGTTCATGGACCGACCCGTTCCAAAATAGACACTCGTCATGTTTAGTGTGGGTCTACCATGGATTTAGCGTATATTCACGCTTGCAATCCCTGAGATTCCACCGAAGACAAATGGCTTCGCTTCACTTGATCAATCGTGGAAACACTCGAGCTCGGTCCTCCAGCTCTGTAAACAGAGCATGTGCTCCGCTGACCTTTTTAAACCTTGCGCACGCGCAGAAGACGTAAGAGGAAGATTTGCGACAGGAGAATAAACTCGTGCCCATTTTAAACCTTGGGATTTTCTTTGGAAGGCCGAGTACTTAAACAATTAAATAACACACGCACTCTGATTCCTTCCGATACGCGAAGCAACGCAAAGGCTGACGGGTGCGTTCTTTTGGTGGTTTTGCGTCGTTTCCAATCGACAAAAAAGCGTCCAGTTTTTCTACCAAGAACCTCCGCTTTTAACTCGTGAATGCACGATGCGCAATGAACGAGCTATCGTGATATGGGCTGAATTTCACTCGCTCGATCAGATGTAAACTTTAAATCAATTTAATCGGAATTTAATCAAAATCATAAATTATTCATGAGTCTGCGTATAGTGCATGTATTCACCATCAGCCGCCGTTACGGGACAAAAAACAAGGACGTAAAATCAACTCAACGAATAACGTATTCTTAGAAGAAAAAAGCTAGTATGTGTGTGTCTGCTAACTCCTTCCATTGACTGAAACTAAGGGGCAACTTTCCTTTCAGGACAGAAAAGCTCGACTTCCAAAAATTCGACTTCGATTTACCTCCCTCGTAGACGCTCTTTTGGGTCTTCTCGTTGGGGAGGGAAGATTGCGTGACGAGCCAAAAGAACATCTACGGGATAGGCTGGCCTTCGATAGTCGGAGTTGCTCGTTTCAGCAAACATCAAACGCAAACATGAAAACCTTAAAGAAGTTTACCGTAAAATCCGAGGAAACGACGTCACTGAAAGAATGGGAAATTCCACAGTGCAATACATCTCCCTTCGGTGTCAAACGTAATCGATAAGATCAGGACGTAAACACTGAATTTACATACATACATTTCATTTCTCTGGCACCAATGTAAAAAAGAAAACGTTGAATTAGCTTTAAAAATTCAAGACGATTCCGTGGGTGAAAGGCTAAGGGTAAAGTAGGAAACTAAAGCTTAAGCTTCGAAATAAATCTCATTCGGGGTCCAGTGTGAGCGATAAGATCTATTCACCAGAATAAATGTCAGCACTGAGAGTTTGCTAATGCACAGCGACGATCAACGCTTGACGTATTTCTAGATTTACGTTCACTTGGATAAAGCCAAAATAGCGGCTTCAACAAGATTGAAAGTATAGACATCACCGCTACCCACCTCGACTAGCTTTAGCTATTTGCGGGTAGGTATATAACCAGCTTGTAACTGTCTGTTTTAATAAAGTTTTGTTGTTGAAAGCTTCTTCCGATGTTATAAAACGCTGACGGAAACCGTAGTTTGACCGTAGAAAGGAATATTACCATACTGAAAACAGTAAGATTTAGGTCACATGCTAGGCAACCAATTGTTCACATGTAAAAAACACGACGCGAGGAAAAAAATTAGGGAGTTTCTTGGAAGATAAACTGGACGCTTTTTTGTTTGTCGATTGGCAAGCCCGTAAAACCACCAAAAGAACGTACATGTCCACCTTTGCGTTGATTTGCGTATCGAAAGGAATAAGAATGCGTGTACATGTGTATTTAATTATTTTGCGCTGTAAGCAAAAAACATTATGTACACTATTAGTTTCCATTGGAAAGTGAAGTGCTGCGAGTAAAGTGCATGTAGAAGAAGAGTGGTTAGTCCTAGCTCGTTGATTGCATGTACTTGAGATGGTGAACAGTTTAGTGGCTTGATGTAGTTTCTGTAGTTTGCTTATGAACTTGGCTAATAGTGAAAATTTTCACGCCGTGAAATTGACAGGATGAATATTTCTCCCGTCATGCCAATCGATTGGAATATAATCAATTATAAACCAAACAAATTGTGAGGACTATTCAGTTTTTTGGGAACAGCAGGGGCGGATCCAGGATTTCAACAGGGGGGGTGGATGGCAGACCATATTTATTGAGGGGTGGTAGAGAAAATGCCCTGACTAAAAAAATAAACAAGAAGCTCAAATTCAACTCGACAACAGAGAACATTATAAACCTCTCCAAACTCCCATGACGGTGGAAACATCACAAAGAGTTCACGAGCTTGTCGCACAATTGCATCAAAGTAACTTCATTGATGACATGACAAAGAAATGCTTTTTCTCAAACGCGAGGTCCGCCAAGAATACCAATATTTTACACCCTTACTAAGATCGACAAACCAAATCCGGTCGGAGGACCGATAATTTCGGGCTGTGAAGGCCCCACAGAAAGATTATCATCTTTTGTGGACAAATTACTTCAGACCATCGCACAAAAACAGAAATCGTATCTAAAAGATACAACGGATTTCGTAAACTTCGTAGAAAAGACAAAGGTCTCTCAAGATACTATCTTAGTATCAATGGATGTAACAAGCTTGTATACAAATATACCACAGGAGGAGGGTATTACAACAGTATGCACAGCATACGAGGCATTCCACAACAATAAACCTCCTATACCGTCACACTACCTCAAAGAAATGCTTAAACTTATCCTTCAGGAAAATTCATTCCAATTTGTTGGAAAAAATTACCTTCACACCCATGGAACTGCAATGGGTACAAAAATGGCTGTTGCATTTGCAAACATCTTTATGGCCGATATTGAAACAAAAATGATAAGTCAAAACAAAACAAAACCAATAGAATGGAAACGTTTTATTGATGACATTTTCTCACTGTGGGATAGTGACGAAAAGGAAATTAACCTGTTCATTGAACAAGCTAACAAATTCCATCCTACTATTAAATTTACGGCCGCAATTTCAGAGAACGAGACTAGCTTTCTCGACACAATAATTTTTAAAGGAGAACGTTTCAGAAATGAATCGATCCTTGACATCCGTACACATTACAAGCCTACTGAAACCTTTCAGTATACACATTTTACCTCGAGCCATCCCTTGGGTGTTAAAAGAGGTTTTATTAAAGGCGAAGCACTCAGACTACTGAGAACAAATTCTTCAGAAACAACGTTCGAAAAAAGTATCTGCAAATTTAAATCGCGCCTCATAGCGCGCGGATACCCCCACAAGATGATACAGACAACGTTATCAGAAGTCAACTTCGCCGGAAGACAGTCGGCTCTACAGCAAAAGAAAAAAACTCGTAAACAAATCTTGCCTTTTGTTACAACGTACCACCCATCGGTGCGTAACCTTAAAAATATATTGATGCAAAATTGGAAGTTAATACAAAATCAGCCTTTGCTGAGAAACATATTCAAAAATCCGCCAATTATATCCTACAAGAGAGGACAATCTCTTAAGGACATGCTTGTTAGGGCAAAAATATAAAGGCAGCGTTCATAAAAATGTACACCACATAACGCAGTGAGCCGTGCAGGCCTGTCATTTCTATTATTATCACTGATGAGCCAATCAGAATCTTACTTCGCCTCACTAGGCGTTGTCAAATGGCTTCCTTGCGAACTTTTGCGCGAAAAGTGGCGGCAGACGACGAAACGTGGCGTAACAACAACCAGACATGAGCGAGAGCTAATTTTTCTTTCTTTCTTTCTTTCTTTTCTATTTCAAATAAAGTGACATTTCGAATTTTTTTTTACTGAAAAATGGGGGGTGGATATCCACCCTATCCACCCCCCCTGTATCCGCCCCTGAACAGCGGGAATATAAGTTAAATTTCACTGTAAAACTGCTAGGAGTGTAACAAAATCTACCATTTTCAAATCCCCTTCGGCCTCGCGTGAAATTTTTATGAAATAAAAATCCCGCAAGCGCTTGTAAATTTTCATTAATTACTTCTTCCAAAAACAGTAATATTCATTTTGAGTACAGAAATAGTGATGTGCAAGGAGTGAAATTTCGTGACCAAACATTAATGAAAGCCTTTTGTTTGTTTTTGACCGCGCACAAAAGTAAATCCACGGCGAATCACACTTCTGGGTTATAATTTTGCACAAATGGATTTATCCTCCATGAGTCGGGTGACTACTTTCTATTTACGAAGACGCCATTGGAAATGATAGAAACATTGGAAACTGCATGTGTGCAATTTGTATTAATGCGCGGAGTTTTTCGCCTGTGACTGCAGGGCTGTTTGTACTATCCTCTCGAATTCTCGATCTCTCACGATCTCCCACGAGCTCTCACGGTCGATGCTTGTGTTTGGCACACAAGTTAATATTCTTGCTGACGATAAAGATATTAAGTTTTACATCCAGGGTTTTTTGTAAGCTTTCACTGATATTTAACAATTATTCCATGAGCGCGCGTCGGATATGAGATGGTAAAGTTGGCTATAACTTATCTCATATCCAACAAGCGCGAATGGAATAATTGTTTTATTAAATTCTCCACGTTTGGATATTGCTGTTGAAGTTTACTGAATTTTTATATTTTAAGAAAAAATTTCCTTCAAATTAAAACGACCGGGTGTTGAGGCAACCTCCGACGCGCGTGAAACGTAATGATCACATGACACGCGCAGCTCTTTGCAAACGGAGTTGAATGAGAAATCGAAAGCGAAGAAAATCGCACACAGTCGGATATCTAAAATTCAAGAAACGTTTAAATGTACGAATTATAACCTTTCTGAGACTAGCATTCAAGTGCTTTAGAAGTTCCAGCTCATTGAGAAGCGTAATGCTTGTGTACATTTGAGCAAATGTTCTGCTGTGTGGTGCCGAGCGAAGGAAGAGATCAGGACAAGGACGGCTTTTTTCATGCTGAACTGAATTCCTCGCGGACGATTCAAAACACTTCAGGCAAGTCCAAGTGTACGAGGTACAACCTCACTGAGACAAGCATTCAGTGCAAGTTTTTAAACTGCAAGCTTATTTGAGAAGCGTAAGAGCTGTGCACATTTGTGCAAACGTTTTGCTGAGTAGTGCCGAGCGACGGAAACGAACGTTATGGCCGCCGCTCGTACGGATTTCATAGATGAACTTTTCCTGAAGTCTTCGTAAATGCGTAAAAACATAAAAGCACGCATAAAGCTCATCCTAAGAAATTTCTTCGATTGGCTTTAACCTCTTACCGCCAGGATTTGCAAGCCATCCTGAAATTTTTAAAGGTAACCGGTTGTTATTGTTGTTGTTCTGTGATCTAAAAATCGCAAAATCTTGCAATTTTGAAGATTTTAAAGGAAACTTCAGAGATACGTACCATTACTAGTAAATAGTGTCATACCGAACTTTGTGGCTTTTATTGTTGTTATATTGAGATGGCATTGTTTGGTATTTCTTTCTTTTTTTTTCTACATATTTCCGAAGAAACTCTCGCTTCCCGCCGAAAAAAAAAATTAGCTTAGTGACAGCTGGGGTATTCGTTTTCCATATCAGGTCCAACTACGGTATATGAGCTGATAACCGAGATTTAGTGAACCAATCAGAACGCTAGAAATGCAATATCCGAGGCTGAGAATTTAATAATCACTGATATTTCACGACGTGAGCCTATTCCACGGTGTGAAATCAACCATGACTTTTTCAAGGAGTGAAAATGTAAGATACTCCACTGTTAAAAACTTCAGAAGGGTCACATATACATGTACATAGGCTGGCCTAACTGCGGAGCTTGTAAATACTGTGTTTATTGCGACAAAATAGCGGAAGATACTGATGTTTGTGGTTACCGTGTGCGAGAATTTGAAAGGATTTAGGTAGTGATGTGTCTCTATAAAGGGCTGCGCTGGGTTTGTACCGTAAACTGGTAAATTCACTTTGAACTTCTTTTAGCATTGCTATACAAACCCATTCCCGAATAAAAAGTCTCAAGTAGACAACGCCACTTTTCCACATTTTTCACAAAAGCTCTCAATAATTGCAGCATTATATCATTTTAATAAACACAACAAAGTAAATCTGCATAAAACATTGAATGTGTTTTCCGTAGATTTCCAGGAATTGCTTCAAATATCCTGAGAAACGTATCGCCGCAATTCATCGGAATTTATCTTCACTTGATTCTCAAAAACCTGGCTTTTTAAATGAAACAGGAATTCTCCGCTATATAAGTGTTCTTTAGCGTATTTTAAGGCCTCAATTCGAGGGTCGTGAAATCGAGGCAAATTCGGTGATACCGCACACATATTTATATCCGAGAAATCTCAAATGCTTCTGGCTCAGGAAACCCAGGCTATTCACGTACGCAGCTTGAAATAGTCTGCTGCGAAGCCACCATAATGCATTTACGAGTTGGCTTACAGGAGCCTTTGATTAACTTTAGAGCGGTTTTCAATGAAGTGTCGTAAAACCAAAACTTTGACCGAATCTCGGTAGCCGCATAAACGGCGCAATGAACCAATTAGAATTCGAAACAGTTACATGCAACTGGGGCCTAGCAAGGGAAAACACGTGCAAGAAAGAGACGAATGGTTTTGGTTTTGCTTCTCATTGGTTAATAATAATGATAATAATAATAATAAAAATAATAATAATAACAATAATAATAATAATAATAATGATAATAATAATAATAATAATAATAATAATAATAATATTAATAACAGACATAATTTATTACTTATATTGCGCAGAAAACATATAAATGATCTATTGCGCATGGCATCTCAATAAAAATGTATTATCTACTTACAAATTTCAACATGTAAGAATGTGGCGCGAGTCTTTTAATCAATCGGCAAAGAGCGTACTACAGCAAAACCAAACAAAAGACGGCTCTAACCTGGGCACCAGTGGATAACAGCAAGCGCAGAATACCGCATTGCAACGAACTGTGGAGAGGGAGAGATATGTGATGGATTTGAAGCGGCAGTGGCGGTACGTGACCTAGGGGCATTGCGAAGAAGAAGCTGATTCAGGAACGATTTAAGTAAGGCAGCGGTGGCCGATTTACTTTATCAAATCATTAATACTTGAGATGACCAAATATTTGACTTGAAACTTAAAGTAAACAAAACATGTTTAGACTGAAGCTTTTCCCGCCAATCGAAATAAAAAAAAGATGTAGGTCACGAGCATGGGACAAGGACATAACAGAAAAATCTTGAAAAACAGTAGGCTGGATTTCCGTACAAACGGCAAAGATTCTCTCGCGAAAGTAAAGTTTTAAGAACTACAGTCGACTTTCGATAACTCGAACCTTCAAGGGGAGTTGAAAAGATTCGAGTTATCGGGAGTTCGAGTTATTTAGGGTAAAATTATATAGAAAATGACCTGAAAGGAAAGGAAAATTGGCTCGAGCTAGCGCGAGGTTCGGGTTAGCGAGGGTTCGAGTTATCGGGAGTCGACTGTATAATCAAAACAGAAATGGGAAGAACAGTTCTAGGCAGAAATAAAGAAAATACTTTCACTATTAAAGTTTCTTTAATAACCCTTAAAAGCCCCGGCAGTACAAAGGAATTAAACCGACTAAACCCATAGCACGTTTGTAGTGAATGTTACAAACTTGAGGGCCGATTATCTAACAGTATTTCTACATGTCTGTGCAAGTTCTTCCAGAATTAAGTCAAAAATTAAAACAACTTAGAAATGGGACTGAGGCGAGTTCTACTCCAAAACGTTAAAAAATGTTTTATCATTTCAGCAAGTAACATAACCAGTTGCGCAGGAGAGTTGATTATGGTCTCGCTTTGCAAAACCTCAAGGCTTTAGTTTCCCTTAAGATTGTTTAAGGACCTCGTCTTGCATGGCTGGGATGAGACCTTTACGGAAAGCAATGGACAGCAGCTCCTCAGCAGTCTTGGTTTCAGGATACTGGCGAATGGCCCACTTAAGGTACAAGGCGAACTCATCCCAATCCACCGTTCCATCTTCATCCATGTCGATGGCTTTCAAGGCGAGCTTTGTCTCGTCGCATCTGTAGCAGCCAAAGTAGGGACCCAAGAAACCATTGTAGAAAGCATCAAACTCAAGCTTGCCATTTCTTCTGTGATCTTCTCTCAGATCCCACTCATCCCACATTGCACGAATCTCAGCAATCAGCTCCTGGGCGTGGACCTTCTTTGGCTCTTCTTGGGCGATGACGTCGCTCATGTTTTCAGTGAGCTTCCCACCTGACCGATCAAAAAGTATTGCAAGACCAACTGCACTCATGTACTCTTCTTTTCGGTTCTTGTGCAGATCCTGCAGCATCACTTCCAACATTTTTTGGCCTCTTTCTACTGTAAACTGGGGATCTTCACCAAACAGGTTCTTCAGCCTGGTTGCTATCATCTGAGGGGATGCCAGGGTGGTCATTCTCATGATAGGCTTTTCACCAAAGAACGCGGCCATGCTAAACTCTTTCTTGCTCGGAGTGAAGTTTGGCATTCCGAAGACCATGTCCAGAGCTCGTTCGCCGTAAACAACCTGCCTGTCATAGGCCTCGGTACCAGTAGTGATTCTGGTGATCTCTTGTGGTACTTCCCGTAATGCTGCACAGTTGTACTGTTGAAGCACCTTCTTGTTCCCCATGCGGACCAGGTTCATCAGTGTGACGCTGGAACAGGAATGGCCCATAGAGGCTCCGTCTATAATCAGGCTGGCCCAGATTCCGTTAGCACCGTTGACAAGACATTCTAACTGGGTGCTGTCTGCCATTCCCCACTGCTCATGAACGTGGACAAGGAGGTGGCCTTCCTTGAACCCGCATTCGTCCATCTCTCTGCGAACAGCTTTTGTCCATGCACCAAGCTCCTCAGGAAGGTACTTGCCAGATTCTTCGAACACCAAACCAAAAGGGCGCTCATCCGGTGGCAGAGAGGACAAGTACTTTACCACCTTGAAGATGCGCTTAGGCTTCTTTATCATGCCATCTGGAAGGTCACGTAGGTTGATGAATATCTTGGCATCTTTGGCGAGATTTTCACGGCACCACGTCATTCTTTCAGAGAGGAGCTTGTTAATTGCTTTGGTTTTGAACTTAGTGTAGTCGATTCCTGACCAAACCAGATCTGCTTCGATGATGGCGTTCTTTATGCCGAGATCTTTCATTTTGAGTAAGCCAATTGGAACGGTTTTCGTGTCTGGAACCCTGTCTTTGTCGACAGACTCCAAGAACTCGGAGAAGGCATAAAGGTTGGTGAAATCCTCACCTTTCATTTTCAGTTGACGAATGAAGGTGTCACCCAGGCGAGTCATGTGGGAGAAAGAAGCGACGATGATGTGCTTGTAGCCAACCTTTTTTACCTAGATAAAAAGAAAAAATTGAAAAGGTTTTAACTTCCAGAGCGGTTTGGGATTATGCTTTTTTTCAACAACTTCGAAACATGATTTTGGAATATTGATACGAATCTCGGCGGGTTAGTGATTCGGGACTAGGTCGGTTACTGCATCGTTTTTTGTTTCTATTTAAGAAGGAACTTTACTCCACACTGTATCTCTCTACATAGGTGTGAAAAATTGATGATGATAACAACATGATAAGGTGTTAATGGATAATAATTTTACTCAGCGAGTATTAGTCATAGGCTTCGTTGACTCAGGCTTATAAAAACCCGTGTTTAGATTCGGTAGTATTGGTTCCCTTCGCACAATGTCCCAGCCTATTATACTGAAGGGCCGTTTGCCTGATTATGCTTGACATTGACATCAATTTTAAAGCATAATTTTGGGTTGAAAAGGCATAATCTTGGAATTGCGTAATCTTTTACACTGTTTTGTTTGAACGGCTTGAAGTATTGGTCCTTCTTTGTTATTTCGTACATTTTTCCAGCAGCGATTTGTACCACAGATTATACACTTACACATACACTTATCCTTCGCCGACAGCTCGTGATATTATGAATTTGCATACCTCAGTGACCGACTATCGCGTAACGCGCAATCTGATTGGCTACACGGGTGCCGTCTACCGATCGATAGACGGCAGTTTGTCAGAGCGCGCGCGATTTAGCATGCATCATTGCACAAATATATCAAAATTTATGAAATATAAAGATTTTTTTGCTTCATAGATCGATCACTGAGGTATACTAAAACAATTAGACGGCTCGCTCTCGGTTTCTATCGCCTTTGATAGTTGGCTCGCGGCTTCGCCCCTCGCCAACTATCAGCCGATAGAAACCTCGAGCTCGCCGTCTAATTGTTAAATATTACGAGAGGCATTGATCCCAGATATCCCTTGAAACCATGGAATTACAGATGCTAATCCTCAAATTAAGCTCCATGCGTTGTTGGTAATGGCAAAAATTTGTTTAACTCGTGATATCAACCTAGCAACACGAAAGGACCAAAAACGCAAACAGCAAGTAACAGAACATAAATAGAGTCACACATTTAAACTGAAAATGTAACACAAAACGTCTACCGCCTCTACCTGTTCATAGATTTTCCACTTGTTCTCAATGGTGTGGCCTCGCAGCTGACCCACAGTGCTCTCACGGAGGGAATTGTCCAACACGAACAGCTCCATTTGCTTGAGAACTTTTCGGTCTTCTTTCACCTCATTTATCTCACGATTCATACGCTCAATTTTACTGAGCAATTCTTGTTTCGCCGACATGATTAAGTTGTCCGAGTTTCTAAAGGTAAAAAAGAGTTGATTACAATTCAGAAATGTTGTACTAATATTTCTACGCGCTATTAGTCTTCAAGAAGTACAACCACGTCTTCAGTTCCTTTGGTTATTTATTGTTCACACATGCAGTAAAACTTACTTTGACAAGATCAAGATGTAAAGACCAAGAACAGATTAATCTCATCACTTTTATATCGTCCAAGCGGGATTTGGCGGGAACTGTCAATCAGCTGTCAAAATCTCATCAATCATAAATTTAGGCTAACGTAATGCCTTGCGCAGTAGTTCTTAAGCGAAAGTACGCTTGCGCACTAAAACAATTTACATATTTTCCTTTGGGTAACTTCCAGTGACCGAAATGACTTTCTTCTTCAATTTTCAATGTCATCGCCAAACGATCTGGACAAAACAAAGCGAGGAGATCAATATAAAAATTACAAGGAACATTTTCATCTTTTACAAATGAACATTCTTGGCTAAATATAAGAGAAATCAAACATTAAATGAAATTGCATTACAACACTTTACAACAGAAACTTAAAATAGAACACAACCTCCTTGTCCGAATTTTGTTCCGCCTTTTTCCATAAATTAATTTGCCACGCGCTTACAACCTTGTATAGCTTTAATTAAAAAGTACAGTACGTGTTGGTACAACAGATCTGGTACAATAGATATTTCCATAGTAAATACTTAAAGATTAAAAGTCATTAAGGGTAAAATTCAAGTGGTACAAATTCAACCCAAAACACGGCAGAATTACACCAAAAACTACCAAAAACGAATAAGCAAGTTATTTTGTTGCTAGTTATCGTTATCAAATAGCCCATTTTACAGTTGTGTGCTTAGTGACCTACTCTTTGAATTGACCTCGTGGCTCAGTACTTTTCATATCTATACACAAACTAGTTAGCATAAGAATGACGGGATTTTCATTCATGTCGCAACATTTCTCTGTTAGATCGGCTAAACGTGAGCTCTGTGATAAATTGCTGTGATAAGTCCCACGCAACCGAGGATGAAAACTACACAATTGTGTTGGATGAATCTGGCCACGGATGTGGCAGGTTTACTAGGCTAGGCTAAAACTGACAGCACCGCGATGTAAACGGTTAAACTTAATTAACAAACGTGGGGCGAAAAACAACGCCACAAGCTACAACAGACAATAAAAGTAGACAATAAAATAAAAATAAAAAGACAATAAAAATAGACCATACAAACACTGACCGAAATACACAGAACGCACGTTTTGCGAACTAAATGACGACTGTGACGAACGCAGCCCTTGTCTGGACGGCCTCACAGAACGTCCAAAAACAAAATATAGCTACATGGAGAATAATAGAAAAAAATTACAGCTCTGAGGAGCCGCAGCCCATGTCTGAACGGCCTCAATGAGCGTCCGGAAAGAAATCATGAAAGGAACAAAAAATAAATTAAATTAAGAAAATCATTAAAGCAGTGGCTGGTCATCGTCACACCTAAGTTTAACACTGTCAGGGTGAAATTGCAAAGAGTGGAAAAGTGCCGATGCCGACCAAATGGCAGCCCAATTGTCTGACCCACTCGACTGGAACTATGTTTAAGTCACCTTTTGTACTATCAACAAGCTATGAAAGATAAAATTACGTAATTGTTTGACAAGCGCTAATTAGTTAGCGTCTGAAGCCGTGAATGCAGACCGCAAATAAACTTTGAACGCATCCGATTTCCAGGGAACAAGAGCACGTATTTGCGCACGACAATACCGATGAAGGGGTCAACTGGGCAAAAGGAGTGAGAATCTTCTCGCGCAATGAAAATGTCGAAAGGTTGCTGGCGTTAAGCTTAGATGTTGAAATACTAATTTTAGCCAGTTATGTCACAGGTACCCCAATCTCTACGAGAGAATAGGCCGTGACCTTTGTGTGAGTGTTGTAATTTGAGCGTCACGGCGAGCATTGCGTAACGGCGCAATTATAAGGATTTGTATGGGAAGAAAACAATTCCTACTTCAATTTAAAAAACCAACGAATTTTCAATAAAAATATCCCTATCTGAACTCCCTTGTCTGTTGTCCTTTCTTCTATGTGGTTTTTGGAGCCATTGAGCACTTTTTCACTCTTTGCAATTTCACCCTGACAGGCAGTTAAACTAAGGTATGACGATGACCAGCCACTGCTTTAATGATTTTCTTAATTTTTAAATTTATTTTTTGTTCTTTTCACGATTTGTTTCCGGATGCTCATTGAGGCCGTTCAGACATGGGCTGCGGCTCCTCAGAGTTGTAATTTTTTCTTTTATTCTCCATGTAGCGACATTTTGCTTTTGGACGTTCTGTGAGGCCGTCCAGACAAGGGCAGCCCCTCTCAGACTGCGAACAAATTGTACTGCCTTTACGTATTTAAATGAATACCATCACAAGCGAGTAAAACGGGATTTGCAATTCCAAAACGTTACCCCGGTTACATTGGTAATCGATTCTATCATGAGTTAAAATGTTAACTAGAGATAAATCGTCTGACAGACACACATAAATTGGACACCGTAAGACTCAAACATCAACCGAGTAAGGTCCTCGATCACGGAACTAGTCTCAACGTCAGAGAGGAAAACCAAGTCGCTAGTCCCGAGCTGTAAATTACGATATCAGGGGCAAAAGACTCAACAACCCCAAAGTCGTATTGAATAGTCAGTTAGTTATTGTTCTCCCTCCGGTCCCTCGCCATCTTATAACGAGATCATCACCTAAGTGAAAATTGGTCAGGAAAGCAAGACTATACTTTGCAGTAAGAAACGACCCAAGGCGGTGGATAAGAGAATGCCCGAGGTATAATCACGAGTTGGCGCCATTTCGCCAAGATACAAAAGCCATGATACAAATGAAAAAGAGAACTACTCGAGAACATCGCCAATGCCCAAAAACGTTGGAAATGTTACGATAAAAACAACTGATATTCAAAGTGATAACTTGCCTGAACAGGTTTGTGAGGGAAAAAACTTGTCCGGCTCTCGATGTGAACACACTGATGGCAAGGAAGGACGCTTTTAACATGAGTCAGAACCGCCCTAACACCTCATTGGTTGGATTTTACGTAATCTTGGTACCTAGCACCGATGACCTCAACGGGTTATTACGCGGGCATCATGTCGCGACATTAGAGTCGTTATCAGACTTGTATCAAGACAAAATCAAAGGCGTACGACTGTAAAATGGGCTAATGTTATTAACATTGGGGGTGGCCACAGAGATTTAAAGCATTCCACGCAGCAAATCTTGTAGGTCAGCTGGGATTTTCGAAAACACAAAGGTAGTTCGGAACTGGCATCAGTACATACTCATTTCAGATTATCAGGCCTGGGAGAGGGAATTTTTAATTTAAAAGTCCAATGACAAAAACTTACAACACCTAATGAAAATTTAGTCAATATGGGTGAGATATAATTTCTGCGTAAAATTGCTTCTTGCATAAATATTAATCCAACAGAATCCTAGCAGATCTAAAGTGTAAGAAGGCAAATAACCCTTCAACAGTCTGGAAAACAGGAGACCCATTTAAAGACGCTGCCTTCTAATAGAGACATGGGAAAGCAGATCATAATCCAAAATGAAAATTGGTGGCAGCCACTCAGTGTATGGCATTTTTCTCCTAATTGAAGCCTTTGATTGCGGAAACTGAGCGTACATCAAAAGAATTGCTGAGTGGTAAGATTACAGCGATTGAGCGAGTCCCGGGGGAGAGACTCCCATATGAAACAGACGTGGATGCTCGTCGTCTCGGTTAGGGGTGTAAATTTTGGATTTTGGCCTCGCTTAGGGTGTTCCAGGCAAAGCGCCAATATTTAGGTTTAGATTTAGGTTTAAGGTTCCGCGAAGAAACGCAGAATTACGCCAAGAGAAACAGAAGTCAAATTTTCTTTTTAACTTGTTTTGTTTACCGCATTAGGGGTCAAAATTTGCTAGCCACGCCCAGATTGGTCTCCTTTAGGGGTCACAAAAAGCTTGAGCCAAGTCCAGATGGTCTCCTTTAGGGGCTAAATTCAAAATTTTCGGCCAGCATCCCCGTCTGTTCCATATGGGATTCCCCCCCCCCGGGGATCGAGAGAAGTAAATGAGCCACGTACAATGTACCCTTACACGTGTACAGGCCAGATGGTAAACTAAAATAAATTAAAATAAGGCCTCTTTTGTTTGAAAACCCTATGCTAATTTGAAATGAAAACGAACGATTATAAGCGAAAATTACATAAGATAAACAGCTAAATTTGAAGAAGCAAAAGCGAAAACAAGTAAAATATCGAGCGATGAAACACACCTCAAATCGGTTGTTAATGCAACCGAGAATGTTCACTTCCTGCATGAGAGTCCAGACACGTCCAGATACAAGCTGATTAAATATTCCTTTCAAAATCTCAAAGCTATTGTAACTACCTGATTACTGTATTCTATTCCAAATGCAAAGCTATTGAAACGCGCTTGCTAAACGTATTAACCCTTTAAATCCTAGGTGTGTGGTATTTTTTTCAATGACTTTTTGGCAATAAATAGTCTGAGCCACTTAATTTCTCCATAAATGGAGATGAAATAAAAATATCTGCGGTCTTAAGAAACTGTGGGCTCAGGCTAAATTGTCACGTGATGCAAGTGACGGTTGTTGTTTGTTTCGAGCGAGTGAACGAGCACGAATCTGGTAAAATCATCGCTTTATAAGTGTTTTTCGAGCCATTTTCCTCTGCAGAAACCCCCATTCTGGCATCATCAAGCTGGAATGTGGGTAGAGGCAATCCTCTGAAAGAAAACAGAGGTGAGAGGTGATTTCATGCTGACTGAGTCGCCAAACATGCTGTGTAGCAGACATGGAGGCCCACGAGTGAAGTTGCCTCTCTGGCCGTTTTGTGGATGGATTCCAGGACCTGCCAAGGCTATTTGGGCGAGTTTGGAGTAGTAAAATATTCAATGGATTCGAAATTTTGCTGGTGGTACTGGGTGGCTCGACACTTATAAAAAAACTATGAAATGGAAAGAGCAGGAGTTCTACGCTCGCGCTATGGCTGAATTACCCAGAATTCTCTTCGGGCGTAAACGAGGCAACGTGAGATACGCAAGACTGGGTCTGATAAAATGGCTGAAGTATAGCCCTCGGAAAGCGTTGAGAGGAAAACTTCCAGTCAGATACCAAGGTCTGACCTTGAGGTTTGCTGTAAATATAGACTTTTCAATTTTGAACAAATTATTTGGATTAAAATTGACGATAAATAAGTGTAATTTTTGATGTTATTATTTGGCCGAACAATTGGCATTTAGGACTTTGTTGCCAAACGAACGGTGATATGCAGCGAAAATCGGGAGGCGTAGTCGATTTGCTGGGTTTGATGATGGAAATATACATCAGCTGGTGTCATTCACACATTATCATGACGTTGTAGCTTAAGTTAAACAAGAAGCAATTCATAGAAGCCAGAACGGTGTTTTCGACGCATATATGCGTTGTTAGTATGCGAAGGGTTAAAGTGAAACGCGAAATCTCTCGTAACATTCGTCCTTCCTTAAATCGAGGCGTCCTCGCCGAGCAAAATAAGTAATACTTAAGTTGTTGTATTAAGCGAACGAATGACTGGCAATTCCCTGATATACTTATGACTAACCATAATACGTTCAACTGCTTACATGAGCAATAATAGACTGCGAACAAGTGAATAAAAATGTCGGGCAACTAGTGGGTAAATGCGAGTAAATATATGAACGGGTTAATACTAATTATGGCTAAATATGGTTTGTTTTTACACGTGCTAAAAGATTCAATAGTACAATTCGTTATTCTGTAACGAAGGCCTCAAAGCCATAGCAACTACAATAAGCTATTAATTTAATCTCCTAACAGGAATCTCTAAAGGCCATAACTGATTTGACGATCGATTTTCAAGTTTGCATGGAACTATTCGCAAAAAATTGAAGTTAATTCCTATACGTTTAGCTGAAAGTTTATTACCCATTAAATGTTGCTTGCTGCACTGACAACAAATGCATATTTGTATTTTGACAGACGTTTTTTTTTTCAGTGACACAGGCATACTCGGAAAAAAAAGGAATTCCTATGACCTTCTGATTACTAGTAGCTTCCCCCGCAGTCGTTTTTAGGGGACTCGTATTGCCTCAATACGAGTCCCCTAAAAACGACTGCGTGGGAGGCTAGATTACTAGTTGCTCTCCTAGGGTGCTCCACCACTGTACTACAGGAGTGGGAGCCAGGCCATTAAACCGCTAGGTTCATGTGACAAACATCCTGCATACTGATACTGCTTTTAAAAGGATTTGAATGTCGATGAGTGGTGTATGTAAAAGAAGTGTGATGATTTTTTTAATCTGGAGAATAAATTATAGATGTAGTGACACAGGCATACTCCCAGTTCCCCAACAGGAGTCAAACCAACACAAAATAGGGGGTGTCAGTAAAACGCAGGGTCGGGGTCGGGGTCGGGGTAATTTTTTTCTTTTTTTTTTTTTAACATCACAGGTCATTTGTGGGTCAAATAAGGATTAAAGCCAATATAAAAAAAAAATTAAGTCTCTAAAGCTTACTAGCTTAGGATAGGTCATCGGTGACAACACTCGATACAGTTCCGTATTTTGGCGGACATTGGTTCCGTTAATTGACTACCTTTTATTCTTCCAAGAAACCAAATGAGGCAAAAAATACAAGGTACGAGACAATATATTTTCTTGAACTAACAAATTCGTGAACTAGAATGTGCATGAACTTACTATGAACACCCCCGCCGCCTTCCATGATCGTGCTCGTTTGTTACTGTCAACCCTTGTCACGCGTGACTATTATTTCCGAGAATGAAATAAACATGCGTTCGAATAGGCCTTATCACGGTTTTCGGTTTTCGTTTTCGACTTTCCATACATTTCCCTGTATTTTTTTCCCGCGAGCTTTTTTTAGTGCAGTTCACGGCTGGTTCGCTAACAGACAAATGTATGGAAAGTTCAAAACGCGACTGGACGCTTTCTGGCACAGCTACATCCCTCCAATTTTTTTCTTAAAATCCTTTTCCTTTTGCCAAAAGGTTCCAATTGATGAATTTTTAAGAAGCGATGTGTTATGAAAATTATTTGCAGTTCTTTTCTTTTTGTTTTATTGTTTGTAATTAGTGCTGTTATAAAAAATAAAACAATAAACGTTTTGTCACGCTATATGTGACAAAAACGTCCAACACCACTTGACAAAGATTCCGTGAGGGAATCGAAAGCTTGTGCTTGAACATAAATTTTCGATCCTGAAAACGAAACCTTTTTGTTTGATCTAATATGACAGGATCAAGGAACAATTTTTTCTCTAACAATAAAAGAAAAACATAGGTGGATATATTTTAATGACCTCCAACATGTTCATTGTGATGTTTATTATGTACATTTGAACATTTTTTTCCTTCACATATTGGGGCGCCCTGCACCGTTTGCAACGTCTCACATGGTTGGTCGAGAGAACAAAAGAACGAACAACGGAACAATGCTCCCAGCCCTAAAAACAAGGCAGCTGCAGGTTATAAGGGTCCAGTGAAAACAGAGCTTTTGAAAGGTGTAGGTCAACTGACATAATTTCAGTTATCGGGGGTGGGGTAGTAGGGATTCATTCTTTCGTCTAGTATTATTATCAATGTGTTCAATTCAGGATGCATGTCTCCTCCCTTGCCTAGTTCCTTACGGCTTTCTCTCAGGCCTCCACGATCCAGTTCTTCCGGTGACGTATCGAACGGCCGGATCACGTGACACGAAACGGATTGACTGAGACGAAAGACAGAGGGAAGTCTAGGAACTAGGCATTTTTCTTCCCAGGGTCCAGAATGACTTCTTCCCCGACCTGGTATTCGGTCATGACTGAATATTTTCGTTTGAATTGATTCTGCAACTTTCTTGAGATGCGCCTAAAACGTTGGCAGATTAACCGGTTAAACCATACTGTCTCATAAAATGTTTCGTTTCCTATCGCCCACTCTCTCGTAAGAGTGGGGCGGCTGATCGGAATAAAGAAATACATGGAAAGAAGAAACATTGAAAAATAAATGGATAAACAATTCAAAGCGAGCATTGACTACACTGGCATTCGCTCTAAAATGTGTTCGAAGGCGAGGTTATGACGGCTGATTTAGATGTAACAGTCACTTTAAGATGTATACAGAGCATATTAGTACGTAAGTAGTTGTAGTGGTTGAGCACTACAAGTTAGTTACGCTGTTCTTGTAAGTAGCTTACGTGTCGCTGATAATGAAAAAAATAATAATAAAAAGAGTAAATATCAAACACCGAAGAAAAGGGGGTTGGCAATGACATAAGTAACTTTTTATCGGCTTTTAACTTTGAAAAAAGTTGGGTTGGTTGAACGATGCTGGGAAGCAAAAAATTTATGGGGCTTTCCTTATGTAACTTGAATGAATGCTACATTTGCCAATATAAAAGAATTCAGAGCACGATTCGAAATCTAAGATAAAAGTTCGTAAGATGTTCGTCTTCCAATTACCGTCGCCAAATTCTTAACGGTGCTATTGTAGTATTTGACTGGCACTTGTAGCACATAAACAAAGGAAGCTTGATAGCCTTGCTTGGGATAGACATGTATCTTGCAGATCATTTGGGGTCAACTGTGTTAGATAGGTCTCGCCCGCTCAAACTTTGTGAAAAGTCTTAGTATGACGGGTAAGTGCAAACAAACAAACAAATTTTCCATCCCCCCCCCCCCCGAAAAAAATTCGTCCCGTTAGTTTTTAAGCTCTAAGTTTAGCCAGCATCTCCTCAATGTCTTCATCAGCTGATCCTTTTGCTGTTGTCCGCTGACCTGTCGGTAATTTGCCTGCATGTGCAGAAGGTGCCTCTGCCATCTGAAAAAGAGAAGGAAAATGGTTTGGTGGAAGAACGTTTCATCAGTTATTTAATAATTAATCCACCAGCGCGTGTTGGAAATGAGACGATAGCTAGCCAATGACGCGCGTAGCGCTGAGTTGGCTAAAATCATCTCATATCCGACAAGCGCGTGTGGAATAATTATTTTATGGAAAACCGCCAAGAAATGCTGCTAGATCTTCCTGATTTTATTTTGCAAGAATGACAAGAGGACGATTTAATAGCCGCTATTTCTCGGGTATGGTATAATTGAATGATATCCCATGTCCGTTCAGCCAATCAAAAGCCAGGAACTGCATAAATTATCCAGTGATCCCTTTTAGTAGTTAGAGTCAACTCTCGACTCGCGGACACCTCGCTGTTACAGACACCCCGATAATACGGACAAATGTAAAAGTTAATTAAAGAAAAATTCAATTTGCAATTTTATTTAATAGTAGCTGATATTTTCCTAAACTTGCGGAAATGAAATGCTAAGCTCTGGGATTCTACAAAAAGTTAATTGTAATTAATTGTCAATTCAGTGTAGGATTGTTTCATTTCAACAGTAATAATTGTCTTTAAGGCCTTTGAGTATGTTATTTTTTCCTAAAATCACGCAAGTTAAACAACACAACATATGTCAGGCTAGAGCTGTAATGTCTGTGAAATTTAGTACCCCAACTTACACAAATTATTTTATTTATTTTACAGGCCTTGTATGCCTGTAGGGCTTGGTAAGGCTAAGAATCCCACTGAAATTAGTGACAATAATGTACTTACCCTTCCTGACATTTCAATGCCAATCTCATCTAACACTTGATTGACAACAGCCTCCTGTTCCTCTTCATCACCTGACTCATCCAGTATGGAGTCTAGTGTTTCATTGACTATAAGAGAACAAGAAGGTATTCACTTCCACTGCCATATGGAGTCACACTTGTAACAAATTGAAAAAAAAAAAAGATGCCCATCCCAACACATACTGAGCTGAGATGTATTTGGCAAAAGAAAATCTGGGTTTTCCCAAAAGGAGTCAATATTATTAATTTTCGTCTGCGTGGTAGGCTAGTTCAGATGCTGACTAGTAATCGGAAGGTCATAGGTTAGACTCCTGTTGGGAGCACTCAGATTTTGTGGCTGTATTTCTTTCACAGACAGAGCTGTTGGTTAACTGTTGGTAAACCGTGGGCCAATAGAGTATTATCCAGCAGTTTAATGAGTATCTTATGCTAACAGATTTTGGAGGGGAGATAACATCAGCAGGGAAAGACTCCACAGAGAAATAACCAAGATGGCAACCATGTGACTGTTGGCTGACTGTGTGCTGTTTGTTTCAGTAATTATTATTGGTCCTTAAACTGTAGGCAAGACACCCAGGACTGAGAGCATAATCATCTTATGTCGAATTTTAAGATGATTTTCGGTTTGCTCAAGAGTGTCTGATTTGTGCACATGGTCTTCAATTTTTTGTTCTGTGCTTTTTCTTGCTGGTTTAGGCTGACATGTAGTTTTCAATAAAACCAGGCCAAAATATTGAATCCGCAAAAGTAAAGCAAAGAAAAAAGTGGAAATACTGGAAAAGGAGATGATTTGGAGTGAAGAAATCCTGGAGCAATGTTCTCCGATAAAATTGAATACCACAAAGAGACTTTTGCACAAAACAAAAAATCGGCCTCAAGTTCGACATAAGATGGCTATGTCCTTCAATTGAGTGAAATCACTCCAGCATGAGCAGTTCATCTTAGCAGTCCATAAATTATAGCAAAATTCAGACTGCTCACACAGCCAATCAGAATGCCACTTTTCACTCTGGCCAAATTTGCAGTTCCAGAAAATATCCATACTCCCCCCAAGGAAGGTTTTTGTTTTGCACTCCCCCTCCCCCTAGGAAATTCCAGTTTAGCTTCATACTTTGCTTCTAAAATTTTCACTTTTAAGACCCCCCTCCCCCTATGAATTTCCAATGACCTTCCTTGGGGTGGGTATGGATTTTTTCTGGAACTGCACTACAATCAGCCATAGTAACAACATCAGTGCACATACACGTACACATACGGGTATGTCGTTGTTCAAAAATTTTTCAAATCAATTTGATTTTTACCATCCTTTGTTATAGTTTATTGTGATGGGATTGGATGAGACAAAAAAAATTAAACTGGTATGAAAATATTATTTCCAAACTCAGCACAAATTTATAATCCACCAGCGTACTGAAAAATGATGACGACTGGTACATCTACCCATTGATAATTTTTAGCATATGAAAACCCTAAAGTAAAACCACCAATAAAAATGTAAAGAAAAGTCCTAAAATCTTCAAACCTAGCATGCACAATGTTGATAGTACAGGGATGAATTTCACACACAGAAAAATATGACTTTCTAGGTGCATAATTTGGCTGTGTTAGGTTCGCAAAGTATCGTTATACAGTGGATTGCACAAGTCATATTTAAAATGCATTCAGATACGATCCACTATAAAAAGCATATGACATCTGATTATTCTTTACTTTGTTTATTTTATTTCTTACTTTTTATTTGATTATTCTTAAATTTTATATTTTATTGATTTTGACTAAATTTTTCGTTTTTATATTGTAAGCGCTTTTGAATATTATATAAAAAGTGCTATATAAATTGATTATTATTATTATTACTATGATTCCAAATTACATGTAACTATGTAACCCTGGCCTTTTTGAGTATTGAACATCACTGTTTCAACTCACTCATTTCTTCCTTCATGTCCATTTTTGTTGACTCCATTTCAAAATTTTTCAAAGTATTTTGCAGTTGTGCTGGATTCATCTGAGCATTTACACTTCCCATCGTCTGCCAAAACAAAGCAAATTAAAAAAGAAAGACAAAACTGTCAGCTTGTCATACAATGCGAATGAAGACCCATTGATATAGCACCCTTGGTGAAGTTGGTTTCTTTACTAAATATGACAACCATTAATAAAAATAATTATTACACTCAACTGTCATAAATTTATAAAAATTGTTAGACTGACATAATTTTTTGTGCTTTGAAACCAAGATTTGATGTCCTTGATATAGAGGGTCTAAAATAGCGTGAGCTACAGCAGCTGCATGGACATGTTTCTTCTAGTGATAATGGAGTGTCCAAAATGTAAAGCAATTTGGTGTCTTGAAGAAGGGAGGGAGGAAAACTGGAGTATCCTGAGAAAAACCCTCTGAGCAGGGATGTGATACAACCAGCAACAAACTCAACCCACATATATGGCATCAACACTGGGAATTGAACCTGCGCCACATTTAATTTAGTGGGAGGCTCTCACCTCTGCACCATCCTTACTCCCCAAAAAGCACTTTTGATTACCTATTCATAAGTGACAGAAGTTTTTCAGAGACTTGTCTAAAACATCAAGTTACTTAATAAATATATTATACATCTGTTTTCTTTGCTACCCTTTTCAATGTACCAAAAAATCATTTACCACCTCTTACAGTTACCCACTCATACCAACCCCAATTCAATGCCATAAAACTGCAAAGATCATCATTGTTTTGTGAGGCCTAGCCGAATCAACACTGGTTGTGGAGATTAACGGATATGACTTTTGCTAGGAGATCTACTTGATTAACTGTGTTGGGTTTTCCAAAAAAATAATGAAGTAAAAAGTGAACTGAAAAAATGCATTTTCAAGAATGATATTTAAATCAATCAATAGTTATAGAAGATTTGAGAGAATACTACAATTTACAGCAACTGTTACAGTGTACTTTGGAAATATCACTGAAATATAATTATATAGCTAAATCCTTTAAATACCATCATCTTCTTCGACATAACTGATTTGAGTATCAGTCATGAAAATTCAATTATTTAATAATTATTTGGTTTATCCCTTATTTTTCTTATTTCATTTCATTTCATTTCATCTAAAACTATCATCTGGTCCAGAATTAGATTAAAATACCCTTAGAAATGAGTGTGCCAGTCTCACCACTATTATCACTGACTGGTGAGGCTTTCAACAACTTGCCAGCCTTGGGCAGATTAGTCATGCTCCTTGACTCAAGTCAATAGCTTATTATATAAGTACAGTCAATTGAAGGAAGGAGAAATGATTTTAATTAATCTATTTAGTCATTAAAAAATGCACTTAACACTTTTAGAGGTCAATTTGAACTACCTTGCTTGCAGTTGACATAGCTCCTGCCATTGTTGCTGTCGAGTGCATAGTTTGAGTCTGGTGTCCAATGGCCATTACTCTTGAACTCACAGTCATATTTTTTGCTTTCTGCTTTCTTAGATTTACCAGCTGTTTAGCCAGTGTTGTTGCAGCCTAAAAGAGATGCAGTTTTTAGGATGCAATTTGTTGCTAATTCTACAATGTCAACACCAACCTGCGATGTTAAAATGTTTAAGGGTAAAGGCGTTGCCTTTGGTGGGCCTTAATGCTGTTCAAAATGCCCTCAAACATCACTGTACACATGTAGAAAAGGGCATCGATCCTACTGCCTCCACTTGGGGGTGTTAAAGAAACAGCAAGGACCCTTCATCAAGTTGTAATTAAGTCTAATCTCCAGGGTCACACAATGCAATAACAACAAATCACTCCACCATTGGAAACCAGATTATTTTTACTGTTTGCGGACGTTAGCACTAGTTGGCATCTATAACCCCCTTCTTTTCTTGCTCGATGGCTAGATCACCTGCTAGTTAATTGATGTGAACCTTGTTGCCGCATGAATTGGCCAGACACTGTTGATGTACTGGTTGCTGAATTAAGTTACATGTAGCTAATGGTCAACAATATCATTCAAGATTATTGTATCCTTTAATGTTGTTGAATTAGCCATGATCCTTACACCTTCATTTGGTACTCCATTTTCCAATCAAGTACCAAACAAAGAACAATAATACAGGGCTGTGAACCTCACACGTCTTCAAATATGTAGAACATGACTTCCCCAGCAAAGCGCCTTACGACGTGTCACATTAAGGTCACATTCAAGAGTTCATTGGGGGGCGTCGCATCAAGGTCAAATTATTCACGGGTTCATTGGGGGGGGGGGGGGGGGGCGTACATTAACAGTACCAAAAACAATGCTAAACATTTCAGATTTTCTTCTCTGACACAGTCAAGTATACGGCAAATAGCAAACTTGGTCAATTATCCGGGAGATTACAGACATAAATCTGGAGACCAGAAGATACAGCTCAAAATCTGGAGATTACAAACATAAATCTGGAGACCGGGAGATACGGTTCAAAATCTTGAGACTCCCGGATTATCCGGGAGAGTTGACAGCCCTGATAACACTAATCAACACTTATGAATGAATTAATGGTAGTCTGGCCATGTTATGAAACATTCAGTGACTACATATTTGGAAGTCCCCTATAAAGAAATTGTAATTCCATCTTTGTCTTCAAAAATCAAAGTGTCTGATTGTGTAAAGCTGGTGTATATAAGTCTTTGTTAGCAGTAATTCTTGGAAAATTAGTAATATTGAAATAAAAAATTATAATTATAGTTTTGGACACACCATACAGTACACGCTCTTGTGGCAGGTTACCCAGAAGGCACTGAAGTTGCTGATACTGCCAACATGTCCTGTACAGTGTTCATTACTTGGAAGGATGGAGGGAAAGAAGGGAGCAGCATATATATACACTACAAGGTAGATTTTACAAACCTGTTTATTGCCTAATTTTGCCATTTTCTTTATCTCGGCTTCCTGCAGGTATTATAAAATAATGCAAAATAATTGTTCAGAAAATGCAAACTGCAGACTTTCAACATGTTTTGACTCTAATGAATTGACCGCCATCCTATGGTGAATTTTAGGCCATTTTTCACTTTTTACTCAAATTCAAGTCATATTTCACATGTGGCCTACAAAATCATTCTTATTAAAGCCTAACAGCCATACTACATTTTTCTACATCCTGCCTCCATTTTGCTGAAACGTTGCGATACAAAATTCAACCAGTACAGGTAATTGTATTTTAGTTAACAATATGAATGCTGTTACTCTCGAATTTTTGGCACAGAAGACAAACAGCTGTTACTGTTTACTGTAGTATTCAATGCTTAATTCATCTTTCAGGGCCCAGTAGTTCAAAGCCCAATGAAGCCAATCCTGGATCATTAAGGACGGTGCCTACTAATACCGAAGTATTTTTGCGCGGTTTATGACTATGGGGGAAGATCAGATCTTAGCAAGGGCTATTGGAATTCAAAAAGAAAATTGGGGGTAACCATGCATTTTTCAGAGATAACTAAGCAATAATATCTCTAAAAAGCGCCAAAATATAAAGCAATGTATGGTATTTTTTCCTAAATTGAAGCTTAATTATCTCTGAAAAATGCATGGTTACCCCCATTTTTCTTTTGAGATACCACAAGCATTTGCTAAGTTCTGCTTTCTCCGTATAGTTTTAAACCGCGCAAAAATATTCCTGTATTAGTAGGCACCAGCCATAGGAAACCCGAGTATCTCGAGATGCGCAGAACGTATGCGCAGTAACAATAGTAGGTACCGTCCTTAACTTTGATTGGAGTTTAATATGATCACTAATCAATAAAGATGCTCCCAAAATATTTTTTTCTCTCAGTTTGACTTACCGGTAGACTTTTCTTAACCTTTAGCTTGAAATTAGCTTTTAAACCATTTCAAACAAGAGAGATGAAAACCTTGATTAACGTTTAATCGTGGATTCGGGTTAATCTGCTTTCAAACAACAAAAAGTTGGAGAGAGTGGGGCTGGGGTGACCTGCTGATGAATAATATCACAACCAAGGGAAAGCTCAATAATGCCAAACTACACTAACTGGAGCCCACCTTTATTATGTTTTGGTGGAGAAAGATGAAATGGGCTCGATATTAGAGAAATGGACAAATTTAATTATCTTGTAGATTGTGTTCATGTCACTCCTATCCAGCCTCATCCTATTTCTCTCCCCCCAAAAAAATAGATAAATAAATAAATAAATAAATAAATAAATAATAATAATTATAATAATAATGATGATGATGATGATGATGATGATAATAATAGTAATAAATCGTAAATTTAAGCGATCAACTCGGCGGCTTAGTTCTCAAAGAGGAACAGAAGCTAGCAGTAGAAGAGCTGGTCTGGTTACGCTGCGTTAGTGCCTCGTGATGCTTCTTAACTGTATATAGCATACAGATGTTTTAACTGCTATAATAATAATAATAATAATAATAATGATGGTGATGATGATACATATAAAAATTAAATGTTGTGATAAACTTACCAGCTGTTTTTCTTGTCTTTCAAGTGCATTCTGGTCCCGTGTTAACTGTCGCTGTGTTTTATTTAACTCCCTTTTCTGTTGTCGCATTTGCTCTATATAACAAACATCAATGACAATAAATAATTATTATTTTATAACAATATTTATCGACATGAACAAATTAACACACTTACCATCCTTGGAAAACCAGGGACAGATACTGGGGACCAGGAAAAAGTCGAAGCATGTGGGAACAAATTCAACGAAGAAAAGTGGTACTTCTCCTCCCTGCTTTTCTTCATTTAATTTTTCCCACACGTTTCAACTTTTTCCTTGGCTCCACTCTCTGCCCCTGGGTCTCTGTGGACATGCTGACTCACAAAAACAACAATCAAATGAATACAATTTTCAACTCAACACTGACCTGCAAATTGAGAATTTGTAATTTTTGGTTATATACATGTGCTGTATAAACTGCAAAGTGCATGGGCCATATATCACTAAGGTGAATTCCCAGGAGGGAAATGGGTATTAAAATGTTGTGGAAGTGCAAATATCTTATTGTGCGTGTTTCGATATCTTCTAGCTACAGTGTTCAAATGTTTTTCTCAGGAAACAGGTCTACAGATCTAAACCTTTAATAACCTTCTTCAGTTAAATGAGGTGATGACTGGACAGATTTTTCAAGCGGAATTGACGCAATACCAGACTAATCGCAGCCCTGAAAGTTCACCTAGTTTGGAATAATATAAATTACAAATTTTATAAAAGTTTTAATGAACTTAAATACTTCAGAAAACCCCACATTTGCACAGCATCTAAGTAATGCACTCGCAGAAGACTTCAGATTCTCAAATTTGACTCATGCTAGTAAGCTAAGCTTAAATGTTTGTACAGTTTTGACATATTATAAGCTTAACATATATCTGGCTCAGCTCAGAGCAGAGACGGAACAAAACGGAGTTTTAGCAGTTTAAATCTTACCCTTGGGATCCTTCTTTTTTGAAAACATGTTTAGAAGATAACGAAATGTTCCTAACTTGTAAGGCAGTCTACAGTAATTCGCTATCCACTATAAAATCGTACTTATATATAACAAGCGACTTGCTCCTTCTCGTGACAGATTTTGTCCGCCATGTCAGTTCCCCAAAATAAAGTTCGACCCAGTCTCTCATCGACCAATGACGCACAGTCTGACGTGTCTTTCAAAATATGACCTGGTACGATCCCTGCCATGGCCGAAAGGATCACAGGGGTAAATTTCTAAGGATGTGAAAGGGTATAAAATGTAAATGTAAAAGGGCACATATTTCACGAGCTGAAGTACAGAAAAGGGAAGGCAAACTGTCATTTAGGTTTTTGAAAGGCTCTTTCAAGATTTCTTGAAAAGAGCCACCGAAAAGAGATGTAGTTTTTCTGAGTAATGTGGGCATGTAAAAGGGGGTACCACTTTCTATGGAAGGTGTATGAAAGGGACGGAGCCTCACCGTATTGAATTTCGTTGAATTTCGTCTTCAACAGAGACGGCATTCGGAAATCTAGAGAAGCATTTTTAATTTCCAAGGGCAAGACTCTTGAACCCTATGGAATGAACAGACGGGATGAAACTTAATCTGTCTACAATAATAATAATAATAATAATAATAATAATAATAATAATAATAATAATAATAATAATAATAATAATAATAATAATAACAATAATAATAACTGTATATCTCTATTTAAGAAATGCCTTCTGCACACGTTTTATCAACCAATCACATCTCAACTTTTCTTTTGTATATTGAAAAATATATATATCGTATATATAACCGTTTATTTCCCATTTTTACTTAGCTTATTAGCATCCCCTGAAGAAGGTTAGCCTATTGTCTAACCGAAATATTGGGCAATAAAATTATTTTAGCTGTCAGATCAGCCTTGCATTTGATTTTAACTTGTAAGTATTCGACACTGAGCGTTCCACTTTTTTTTATTCACTTTCAAGGGTAGCACAGCGAACGAAACAAGGGTAAATACGCGCAAAAGTTTGCCTGCTTTTTACCTGCTACGAGTGCCCGTATTATTTATAGTATTTATAGCATGTATATATCCAATATCCTACCCCTAAAGCGAAACAAGGGACTACTACTATTCCGTCTGACTCAATGTTGCGAGGCTTCATTCTTAGCCTTGGACGCTAGAACGAATCTAGGTCAGGCTAGACATCCGCATCGCAGTTACGTGATTGGGTAAGTAACTTTGTGAGCCATAAGAGAGTTAATGATAATGTAAGGGCTTTCCGTTTGGAATTCTTGTTAAAGTTAATCACATCATTGTATGTTAGGTCTGGCTGGAAGCCCAAGGCTTTCAAACTTGTGAAAAGGAGAAGAGAGCACGCAGTCACGGTCTAAATAAATACTTAGGGTAAAAATAGATGGATTATTCCTTTTTATTTTAACATAAATTCCAATAATCAGTTTCACAAGAACCTTTTTCATAAAAACGTTGAGGCTGAGATTAACTAGAATTTACTAAGAACATTCCCCAGGCTGAGAGTCAGTTGAAAACATTTTTATTTTGACGAAATGTTTTTAAAATGAACAGTATTGAGGACTGTGCCTACTATTGTTACTGCGCACACGTTCTGCGCATCGCGAGATACTCGGGTTTCCTATGGGTCGGTGCAGTGCCTGCTAATACAGGAATATTTTTGCGCAGTTTAAAACTATACGGAGAAAGCAGAACTTACCAAATGCTTTTGGTATCTAAAAAAAAAATTGGGGGTAACCATGCATTTTTCAGAGATAACTAAGCTTCAATTTAGGAAAAAATCCTGTACATTGCTTTATATTTTGGCGCTTTTTAGAGATATTGTTGCTTAATTTTCTCTGAAAAATGCATGGTTACCCCCAATTTTCTTTTTGGATTCCAGTAGCCCTTGCTAAGATCTGCTTTTCCCACATAGTCATAAACTGCACAAAAATACTTCGGTATTAGTAGGGCACCGTCCTTGATATGGATAATATAACACATGTAGCACTTCAAGCCATACAGTCCAATTTACCCAGATACATAACAGGAAGTAATATAGTTGCAAACGTGGGTGCAGTTTCCAGGTCTCCTTTGCGTGACAAGTGCCGTTGTTTATAATGGTTGCTATTGGAGGGTCCGACTCAAGGGTCATGATGTATTGTTTATATAGTCAAACACGCATAAACTGATTTGCATAAATGTTTTTTCAGTGATTGCTAAAAACGCTACAGATTTATAATTGACATCAAACCAAAGCAAAGTCAGTTTTGTTCTTTTCAAGGAAACTTCAAAACAGCGCTTCTTTCATGGCTGACGAGGAAGGCCGGCGAAGGAGTCCTCCACCATCGTACGAAGAAGCCATAAATGACCGACCTCCGCCGTTGTATACAGAAAATGCGAACCAAGAATCAACGCTTACTCCGCAAACACGGGCACCTGGGCAACGAAGTACGAGAGTGTCGCCGATTACAACAAGCCCAGATAACCTTATAGTGATTCAACCAGGCCGACAACACGACGAAATAACTAGACGAGCAGAAAGCGAGGAACATGGTGCGACACAGCACCGGAAAAAGCGTTATGGATGTAACTGTATGTGTTCAGCGATCCAATGGACGCCATGTACTTGCGACTGTGACTTATTTTGCTTTAATTGTTTGGGATTTTTATCCTATCTTTTCCTCTGTGCACCTGGAGTATACCTCTGCTGGGGCTGCAAGAGAATTTGCCCTGATACTTGCGGCGAATGTTGCACGCGAAATACGAGTTTGATGGAAAGATATGAGGATAGGGACGATAACATTGCGTCGCGAGTTTGCTGGTCTTGTTTTGGGCCATGCTGCTGCTTAACATGTCAAGGGGACACCGAGGTTTTGCCGTGCAGCGATCCGTGTGTAGAACGATGCGGCGTCTGTGTGGTTTTCAAGAAAATGACTTGCTACTGCGGCAGCTATAAGCTGTGTGATTTTAACTTGAACTTGATGGACGATCAAGCATTTGGTTTTATTTGTGACTGTAAAGAAGTTGGTTGTCAGTGCGGAGCAGCGGCATAATTACCTAGCTTAGGCTGCTTAGTACCAAAATCAACCGAAATCAGTAATAGAATCTAAGTTTCGTCACGAGTCTGTAAGGAATCTGATACCGATATATATCGTACGAATAGTGTCAAAATTAATTAATCAAGTATTGTCTCATCAAACTATCATGCAATCTTTTTTTAACGTGACTCTGAGCTGTCTGTAAGAAGGCCCTTAATGTAATTCCCTGCCAGTAGAATCCCCTTTAGGTAATTTTACTCCACTAGTATCGGTAAAAGAGACCACCAACAGGGAATCATGTCACTCAATATGATGTCATGGCGTGACCTTTCGTGAAAACAGGAATAGAGAAGATAAGCTGTCACACTGAGCCACTGTCGGCGATGTAAAGAATATGTTTTAAAAAAGAGACTGTTATCTGAATGGCGGCCACTTACAAAACATCGTAGACCTATTTTACTTTTACAGTGTATACCAGCGAAGTTAGCGAGTGTTTGAAATCGGTTGAAGCCGAGTGAAGATTTCTTGCATACTTAGAGTCACTGCCAAGACCATCCCCAGGGGGAGATAGTCGGGTTAGGAGGCTCGCTCATTCGTTCTTGCAAAACTTACCAGTTTTGACTTCCTCCTGACTAGTGGGTCTCCTGGATGTGTCGAGAATAAGAATAGCATTGGAGAAAACTCAGATTTAGTTGATTCATTTATATATATCCTGTAACTGATCCTATTTTTGCAATGTTTATGTTTATCAGTAGAAAGAAGTGAACATTGTTTCAAAGATTTCTTGGAAATAAATAATTTACTCTTGGAATAAATGTGATGGTATATTTTAAGGCTGATCAATACACGAGAACAATGCAGTTATTCGGTTAGTGACACAGGAATACTCGGAAAAAAAGAAATCCGAGTTCGACAGGAATCGAACCCGTGACCTTCAGATTACAAGCGCGGATGCTCTAGGGGACGCTATAGGGGACTCGTGTACTGCAAGGATTTGATTGACCACTGATGCGCAATGGAATAATTGTGATGGTTAATTGGCGGGAGGAGAGTAATACGACACCAAACTGAGCCTGTACACTACAGGGAATTCTATTTAAATATTTAAGGGATGTAAGTAAGTATTTATGCTGATGACACTTATTTTATAGTTAATTTTCTTTCACCAATACCGGCGTGGTGAACAAATCTGACTGTCAAATCTATTGACTAATTATTAAAAACTGAATCATTGTATAATGCAATTCGAGAGATTTGATTGGCTTAGCGGTCATGGTATATGAACTATTATACCATGGCCGAGAAATGGCGACCATTAAATTACCTTCTGGTTGTTCTTGCACAGCGAAATCAGTAAGATCTAGCAATATTTCTTGATTGTTTTTAATAAAACAATTATTCCACTTGCGCTTGTTGGATATGAGATGATTATAGCCAACTCGGCGCTACGCTCCTCGTTGGCTATCTATCATCTCTTATAATCCATCAAATATATTCGCTCGCGCGCGATTGGTCTAAACGCCTCACGTGACCGAATATACCCCAGCTAAAACTGGGGAATATCCGAGGATATTCCCCAAGTGATATTCCCCAATTTCAAAACCTTCAAGGAGCGTCAAGTTTGCAATTAAAATGAATGTCAAGATGGGGGAACGGTTTGCTTTTGTGACAGAAGAAGAGATAAACCTGCTGGTCGATAAACCAGTACCAGAAAACAACATACGCTCTAAACGTTTTTGACGGTAAGCTGTTCGTAAACGAAATGTTGAAATACTCAAGCTCGTATTTGCGACATTTTCTCTTGGTTTGAACTCTGTTTAACAGTCCTTGAATTAAAAATGTGGTAAAACTGAAAAATATGAAAGGCGAAAAGTTTTAGCCCATCTCATTTCAGAGTATTTATGGTTTTCTTTCAGTCTGGCGAAATGAAAAAGCCATCAACAAGCTATTAAACGAGTTTAATTAATAAGCTCGAAGCTCGCTCACACGACGGCAAATATTACAGTTGTAATTCAATGAGAGCAATTCATGCTGGCCTAGATATAAGGAATTTAAATAACGAAAACATAAATTTCAGTGCCTTTACTGACAGAGTTCAAGCCGGTAAATGATGCTATCAATGCTCACCTGGTCGAGATCGCTAACGAACATAAAATCTCGTCCACGAAACAAAAACCAGCCATGATACCCCGAGATGTCGAAATTCTCTACGAAGAGAAGCAGCTTGTCCTACTCTCGAGCAACAAGTTTAATCCTCAGTGATTGTGAACGACTTCGTTGCTGGCTCCATTCAATGTCAAGTTAGCAAAGAAAGCGCTTTGATGTGGGGGGGGGGGGGGGACAGGGGGGCGGGAGCCCGGGAGAATAGGGGGCGGGAGGGGTACGGGAGACGGGAGAGGAAAGGGCGGGAGGCGGGAGTTCTAAGAGGAAGGGAAGCGGGAGAGCAATACAAAACGGTGAATTTCTTTACTTATTAATGCGTTAGAATACTATCAAAAACAGAACTCAACAATGTTGTACAATGTTATTTGTCATCCATTTAGCGTCGTCCGAGGCTTTTCACAATATTTTATATCCGAGGGCACACAGAAATTCGTCGTCAGGCGATAAACAGGGTTACTTCCGGTGGAATTGTAAACCCTTTCATAGTGTTACGTCATAGCTTAAAAAATGTCGATCAAGCATGGCATGTGTACACATGTGTGAGTGCCACGCAAGTTGTTAGAAGTCTCAAAAGAGGTGAGCAAGGCAAGCAAGTGCGCGTCTTGTAAATTTAGTATCAGAGATTCAATGTCGTGTCCATTTTAGTAGTTCTTAGTATTTTTCAGTGCGGTAGTGAGAAATCTGGGGCATGGACGACCTCTCCCAATGACCGTCAATCGGACCGTACTAAAGATTTTGCTGCATGGTGTATGGGAATTTACGAACGGAATGCTGTTTCAATGAGCACGTGGAGGTGCGGAGTGGTTCGTTTCACGACACCGTTTTTCATTTTGGACAACGCAAAATCGATTCCTATTACAATAGGCAGCCAAACAGCATGGGAAGCAATCAGGAACGGCTTTATAGAAAAGAGGAGTAGGATTAGGAGTAGGAGGAGATCAGTGCAGCCTCCTCGGCACATTGATGAAGACTTCTTTTTGATGAACAGTTTGTCAGGCCTAATTTCGGACGCTTTTTGCATTTAATGCAGTAATTCTTTCCTCAGAGCAGTAGCAGCGAGCTTAGAATTCACCACCAGTAACCCAGAGATTTAAACCTTGGATTGAAAGTAGGTCCTAAAGTTTCAATTATGCCTTTTCCCGCACTAAAAGCAATTTTTTCACGCAGTTTTAGGGAGTAAGGATATCAAGAAAGATATCAAGATTATAATTAGTGTATCAAGTAAACGCGATGGATCCGCAATAAGGCGCCGAGAATTAGGGAGATGTACCGAACTCTAAACTGGGGTGTTTGGCTGCCAGCTCGCCTATTTGAATTCCATGATCCCAACAAATGAATAATTAAGAAATGCAACAACTATTACACTGCAAGATGGACAAGACTGTTGTCACTGAAAGAATGGTTAAACCGTCAAACAAGACTAACATGTTAGTCAAAAATTAAATACAGACAGCGGCGATAAACATAATAAACTTGCGCATTTTAGCTTGACGTAGCACTGATATGAAACGTCAAGTTACATAAAATGCACAAGTTTATTATGTTTATCACCGCTGCTTGTACTTTATTTCTGATCAAGCTACGATGGCTCAAGAACAAAAGTCTTTATGTTAGTACAAAACCTACCAATAATGTTAACGTTATTCAAAATATATATAGTAAAAAATGAATAATGAAAGGCCTACGCCTTGGTACGTCCTGGTACAGCTTTGTGACTAATGCGGGTTTTGAAGCCTTCTAATTTACTCGGGGACGGGAGAAACTCGAAAAAGGGCGGGAGGCGGGAGGCAAAGGTACGGGAGGCGGGAGGTTCTGACCCCCCTGTCCCCCCCCAGCAAAAACAACCGGTGGCGTCGTATCCGACTGCAGGTTCAGCTTCGATTTCTTCACAGGTCGTTTTCGGCTAGCAAATTCCACAATTGTATTTTCGATATAAAGTGCTGCTCCTATTGAACACGAGATAAAGGAAAAGAACGACAAAGCGCCGGCTGTTTCGTCGACTGCAGTTTACACTTTTTACGGAATGCGATACTTTACAGTTTTTCGCTTTCAGTGATCTTTAGCTTGTCCTCGAGAGGTAGTTAGATTCCCTGTAACCTTATCCGCCACTTGTATCTTGCTTTTGTCTTTCACGGAATTAAACATGTTTACTTTCCTTTCAAATGTTTTACCTTTTCCCCAAACAAACGCTTTCGACCTGAAGCGAAATGTGACGTGGAGATTTTGGAAGCCAACTGACAAACTTTGACGTGATTGACATATGGCAGAATGGCAGATCCTGCCGAGATTCCCGCATGTTGCGAAAAATATTTGAAGGATAATAAACACAATAGCCTCCATTTGACTTTAAAAATATGTTCAGATATTTGTCCTTGGACATTATTTGCTCCTCGAAGCTCACAGTTTTCCTCGAGCTTCGCTCTCGGAAAACTGTTCGCTTCTCGGAACAGATAATGTCCGCGGACAAATATCTGAGCATATTTTCGCGCCAAATGGAGGCTATTGTTTATATATCCTCATATCCAACGCGCGCTCGTGGAATAATTGTTAGTTGAGTACATTAGTAATGAAGAAAAAGAGTGGTCGAAACATAAACCCTGCTTTAAAATCTGGGGCCCACACAGGCACACACAAGAGTGAAAACCGGACGTTCAGTAGTTGTAATGTGCTGTTGGAATGGCTGAAATGCTTCTGAATATTTTAGAAACGCTTACAAAATGATACGAAAAAGCGGATCCCTCGGGAAGGGATGCTGCCCGGTTAAGTGTATCTGATGGAGACCTGGCACTAAGATGTAGTTGGATCCAAGATGGCGGAAGGCAGGTATTCGTATCCATACGGGCCAAGTCCCACGGAAGAAAGCCTGAAATTGAAGGTATCAGTCAATCCTTTACATTCCAAAGTATTGCTTTTTGAATATTTGAATCTTAAATAGTCTTTCTGCGCTATATTCATGGCTAGATGAACCCGATTTGTTCTTTGTTTTCGTAGGAAAAGTATGCCGCTGAATACAAGGCCACTGGAAAGTGGAAGCCCCCAGAACAATGTAGCAGTCTTATCGTAAGTAAAACTTGGAGGCCGTTCTATTAAACTGCCCTTTTTAGTGTCAAATATAGCTCAGTAAGTCAGTGTTATTTTTTAGGCCAGGAAGATAGAATGTCACTCGTAGTTTTCTTAAAATATTGGCGTGATATCCACGAACCTGTTATGTTGCCTTTGTATTTTTTGCACTGTATTGATCATCATCATCGTTGCTTGCCATAAAAGACATAATTCAAAGACAAAAGTAACAATGAAGATATGGCGAGGAACCGTAATAAAACATCGGGCTTCTATAAAGAGGTCACCTCGAAAACGGAATAAATACAAAATAGTGCTTAGCCTGAATCCCGGGGTATACAATCGATGGAAACCGGCGATCGGAAATTCAATCGATCAATCGATATCAATCAATAAATTAGTTAATTAATATCGATTGGTATCGGCCAATCGATAACCACACAAAACCGTTCATCGATTGCTATCGATTGGCTCAGCAACCTTGAGCAGATGTCATGCACGCTACCTATCCGACCAACCGCCATTTTTAGGAAGCCCTGGGGACGAAATTGGTAAAACAAATTCCAACCCAGTCTTCTCAACGCAAAGAATATACCAAACCCCAAAACTAAAATGGCCCATCACTTACTACTATGATGAAAAAAAGGAACGTCTTTTTTATCTTTTGCTACATTTTTATTTCTTTTAGACACAATTGGCGCCTTCATAGATTTTTTAGTTTGTATGTATGTGATCTTTGTTTTAACCACCATTAGGTTCGTTATTATAAGGGTAGGTATTGCTGCTTTATTCATTATTTTGCAATAACTCATGCTGCTGTTGTTGGCAATTTCATTGTTTGCAAAAGTACAACTTCTGTTACCACAATTTTGCTGTGAAGGTATGATGCAACCACTTTCTGTTTTTTGAAGTCTATAGATTGGCTCAATGGAACAAACTTTTAATTTGTCAAAAAAAAATGGATTCCTGTGGACGGGGCATTAATGTTAAAGAGAAAGAAGAGAGTATTGTTCTCCTGTTAACATTAAAATGAAATGTGTTTATAATTACTGCGTACAAAGTTGTGTTTTTTATGCGTCGATTCCGGTTCCTTCAATCTGCAACCAATCGATACCAATTTATCTATCAATTGGTCATCGATTATCAATATCAATCGATTAATTGATATCAATTGATATCGATTGATATCGATTGTCATCGATTATCGATTCCATCGATTGGATACCCCGGGCTGAATTGGAGAGAGAGTATAGTGCTGCGTTTGGGTTAGGGGGAGGAGACGGCTGACATTTCAGACTATGCTGTGTTTGTGCTGCATGGAAAATTCAGAATTCTTTCAATGAAAACTGGTGCATTCAGTTCTTGAAGGAAGGAAGGCTAGATGAACCAGTGATATGTGTTGGAAGAGAATACCTAGGGGACCTAGATGAAGAATTTTAATGACAGGAATGTGGTTGATAACTAGTCTTGCTGTTGTAGTGTCATAACTATGTACTTAACTACTACAGGTGTAGGTACCAACAAATTGAGAAACGGCTGAGGCAATCGTCATATGAGCTTGTATATGAGCTTGTGTTGTTTTGTTTAACAGAAAGATCCAGCAATTGAGAGATATGGTTGGATTAGAGAGAATCCAGACATGTACTTCAAGTGGAAGCCAAGAAGTGTGCGTAATGCAGTGATATTCTGTCTGGTGATACCGGGGGCTCTTTTGTTCTTTGCAAAGAAAATGGAGGTAGGCTTAGGCCTTTTGTGTCAATACTTCTCTTTATTCCAAGCAAACAGAGGTTAAAATGCAGTTGCCATGGGTATAAAGTACTGGTCACTAAAGGATTAAAATAATATTATTGTTCCACATCTTGCCCTAAATGTTATTCATTTTATCACAGAGCAGGTTGAGCAGTAGGTAGTTTTCTTTTGTTCAGTAGCCATAGCTCACATTTTTATGACTTTTTGAAGTTCACTGCATCATAAAATTCCAAAAATAAGCCTCCATTAATTTAACCCTCCCTGTAAAATCTCTGAGATCTCAAAATCCTTCAGATGAAAGATCCTCCCAAGTACTGTATAAATACATGGACTGTTAGCTTTTGTTTTACAATTTTCACCTTTAAGGTCAGTGCCTGTAGAGATGTTCTGATACAAAAGTATTTTTGCACAGTTTATACTTATGTGGGAAAAGTAGTTCTTTAATAGCATTCGCTGTTGGAATCCAAAGAGAAAATTGGGGGTAGTCATACATTTTTGAACAGGAAGTTTCAGTATAAAAGGGGCCTGGCCAGCCCATTCTCACCTTCAGTTGTCAATCAACCATCAGACCATAAACAACTGACAAACAACAAGTGCTTTTTTCTTTGGCTTTTACCGATAAAATTGGCTTAGTTTACAGAATAACCCTTATTTAACTAATTAGAACTTGATATCTTATATTGCTGTGGTGATACAGAAAAACCGGCATATAAGAACCTAGTGATATATTTAAGAACCTACAGGCTGAAATTTGGCATTTAAATACCCCAAAATATAAGAATCTGTTCAGCCTGGCAAAGAAAAATAGGTTCTTATACAAAAACAATCACTCCAATTTTTGATGGTCAAAATTCTGGATTTTAATTGTATGAGAAACTTCTGACAAAAATTTATTGTGTATAATTATGTTTTCGTTGATTTACATTTGTTTGGATTTTCACTAGATTTCAGTTAGTGCTAAACCATTTTGTATTTAGTAGTACAATATTTCAATCTGCCAATGGTTACACTCTGACAACCTCTGTAAAATAAGAACCTATTAAGAACCTAATCAACCTGAATTGTGAAAAACTACATTACCCTAAAATATAAGAACCTGTTCAGCCTCGCCTCGAAAATTCTAGGTTCTTATATGCGGGGGTTTACTGTAATCTAGTGGGTTTTCATATAATTTTTTTGGGGAAGTCTATCTTGTCTAAAGGATAACCTGGAATATAGCTTTTCGTAAGTGCAGTACATCATGATAATGTTAATTTGCAACCTCCTGAACAAACCTCTGTAGGGCTGTTTGCCTATTTGTGAATAATATGTTGTGTGGTGTATATTCTTAAATGCTTCTTTTTTGTCTCATTTTTTTCCCACAGCAACGGAAGGATATCCAACAAGGCAAGCCTCCACGGCCACTGTTTTAAGATCCACTTGTTTTGTTCCCTTCATTTCCTTTTCTTTCTGAGTCTTGTTAATTGGAGTGTTGTTAAGATTATTTTGGTGTAAATAAAGGTTAAAAATGTACCCTCTGTTAGTGACAGTTCCTACCTTAAAGGCATTGCAGAGTGACTGAAGTAAGGGTAACAGCTGTACTGTATTGTAGGCTGCCTTGAATCTACATCCACTATAGAAATAGTTTTGCTATTCACAACATTGATAGGCCATTTCCGAGTTGCTTTGAACCTCATTGTCAAAGCGAGGCTAAGTGCAAAGTCTTTATTATTAAAAATAGTTTTTATTTAAATGCAAACAAAACTAATTTTTATATGAAAAGATTTGCACTTAGCCTCGCTTTCATAATGAGGTTCATAGCAACTCGGAAATGGCCTATTTACTTTGAAAGCACAGTTAAATTGGTTGTTTAGTGTTTTGAAAATTTTGTGAGTACTACTAGCTCAATGTCCTGCAAGCAGAGGTACTTGATCGCATCCACAACTTGCTTGTGTTAACCATTTGTCTGTCCTGTGTGATCAGAGGCCCTCATCAGTCACTTCAAGGCCATTAAGGCTATGACAATGAGGCTTGAAGTGGTTGGAGGGCATAAAGCATGCACAAAACTGTTTCCTATGAGGTCCATAAAGTGCACTGATGACATATCATGGGAGAATTATGTTATTTGTTCTTCACAACCGCTGGGATCCACCATTTGTGATTTCTCGCCATCTCCAAACTGAAAAATTCCGTCCAAATTGGTTCAGAAATTTTCAAAGAATCAAGATGGTGTGAGATGTGTAAAAGTTAGGAGAATAACAAGCAGTGTAAAAAGGTAAAAAGAAAAAATCTAAATGTGGAAAACTCGGGATGTTAAAATCGTCTTACAATGGCAACACCAAGTCACGTGACAAATTAGTTATTATAAATATCAAAATGCTGCCAGATAAACTTTAGGAAAAGTCACCAAGTTTTGTGGTGTATGCATTCATATTTAAAATTTTATCTTTGTTCAGAGACAGCGTGGGCATTTCCCCGCCCCCCCCCCCCCTCCCTCCACCCGAGGCTGAATAGGGTTAAAACACTTACATGGACATTCGACTTCTCGAATGAACCTCGTAAAAACGTATAAACAGCTTGTATGTGGACAACAAGCCTAAGTTGTTCTGCGAGCTTTTATGATGACCTGAAATTGTAATGTGTGCGCTAGAATCGCGTATTTTGAGCATCACGGTAACCGTTGCGTAATAGCGAAATTATAACGTTTTGTACAGAAGAAAAATTTTCACTATTTTTTTTGTGTGATAAAATTGATATCGGGTCCCAGTGGTTCAAAGAGTGGATAAAATGTATGGGTTGGAGTCAGGAGCCCATTAAGGGCTCCTGTTGGAGTACATTTTATCTGCTGGATAGCGATTTATCCAGCTCTTTGAACAACCGAGTCCTGTGACATCTGGTACGACGTTTCCTCCCGTTATCCCGAGATTGGACGCCAGCATATCGAAGTCGCCTATAGACATCATCAATCTTTAGCACTCCCGGGGTAGCATAGGGTCACACGATTCCTTTGCTAATGTTTAGCTAATCAGGTTTTGGCTCTGTCCCACGAGCAGTCCACTACTTTCAGCATTTCTCCCTGAGGTTAGTAGCTGACATCCTCGTCCTTACCAGCGTGTATGAATGTTTCTCCTGTAGATGTTATGACAGGCTCGTTAAACTGTGTTCCGGTAGGAACAGCTATTCTTTACGTCCTCAGTTCGCTTATTTGCGAATTTACTTGCTGGCAACAGTTCTCACATTCCAACAACCAATCCTCGTCCTACACTTCAGTTAGAACAAGTCTATCGACCTTTGGATGCCTTTCGGTGAGCCCAATGGCTTCATTCTTGTCCGCAAGGGACAACTTAACCTGTCCCATTCTGATTATTGTCTGCTTTACTGGTTTCGGTTCAGTGTAGTACTACTTTTTTAGAGATAAGATTGTTAGCCTTACGCTCAACCCCCAACCTGGAAGACAAGAGGACCTCTCTGTCTGGGCTCAAACCTTCTGCCTGTCCAGCATGGGGGGCTCTGGCTGGAGTTGAAACTCATGCCCGCATATCTCTAGGGGTCATGATCTCACAGAGACACGCAAGCTTCCCCACCACCACACTGGGTGGTGATCCTATGGAGGTGGTCCCACTAAGTTATCTGGTGCTTTTCCAACTGAGTTAACCGAGAGGCGGTTAACTGACTGAACTCCATATCCATTGCATGCCTTTTTGCGTCTTGAGTCGTTTTTGGGTAGCCTAAGCTATTAAAGTAAACGGGCATCGTTACCCGCTGCAATGACTGGACCCATTCAGTCTAAAATAGCCATGCGAAGGAGTTCAGGAGGGCAATGTTATTTAAAAAATCATTCATATTTTTTCTCTCAAGTGTGAAACTTTTTTCTGCTGTACAATTTGTCCAATTTTGCGCAAAGAACTTACTGCTTAGGGCTTGGGTATCCTGTGCCCATTTTGCCATTGGCCGAGGTACAACAAGATGCTGGGGCGAGTAGTACCCAACTGTCTTTGCGGAAGGGAAAAGCTTGTTGCCATGATAGAGAAACATGGCTGACGGTCAAAGTTTGTGGAAATCACCGCTTATAACTCTTCAGTGGAATTAAATCAAGGATTGACTAACATATATATCATAGAGGGATTCTCTTGGCATGCTTTCGTTGGATTTTGTGAGGATGTAGCATGTTAAAGGGCGCTTATTCGTATCCTTTATGAGTCGACCGTTTCCATGGTGAAGATCGTAACATGTCGATTTACTTTCGTAGGCTTATTTCTGAGTGTTCAGCTTGAGGTTTGTTGATTTTCGTTCCATCTTAAATTTATTTTTTTATCGATATGTAGAAATTTATGATGGATAATTTGTCTTTCTACTTGTGAAGTTGATCTCTTAAAGAGAGTTGTATTCGGATTTAAGGCTTGCTAGAAAAAAAAGGCACAAGTGACGATTTGACTTTAGTATGGTCCTGCTTTCTCCAAATGTGCTTAAATTTGGCACACAGGCTGGTTATCATATATAAGAAGTCTAGGTCTGTATTTGTTTGTGATCTGAAGGCTTGAATTTAACTAGTTAACTGGTGGCAATTTGCTAACAATTCAAGAAACTTGGGAAATTGCTAATATATATTATTTTGGTTGTTTCCTTTTGTTTGGCTTTGAACGGAGGAGAAAAGAAATGATCATGATTCTTTGTGCTAAAGTTATAAGCAAATTCGTTAGATTCAAACCTTTGGATCCCAAAATAAATACAGAACTATAAATACATGTATGAGTGTTTTATTTCTGAAGTGATGACTTAAGTCCGTGTTTAGCTTGTGTATTTGGGGAAATCTGAATTTGAAGGCTGAATCATTGAACCAGACAACTTAAAGCAGTTATAGATCAGGGACATCCAATGGTCCTTTTCAGTGAATGTATGTTCAGAAGGTCTCAATCACCTCAGAAGTTCGGATTCAAAATTTGAAAAGAAATACTAGCATTTTCTTTGGTGTTTTTTCACCCTAAACTTGAGTAATATGGGAAAGTTAATTTGTTTTGTTTTTCGAAGGGACAGAAATGTTGTTAGGATGGGGCTTTTAAGCCAGATGTTCAGGAGAACCAAGGTAAGTGTTTAGGGCACTGAAGGGGCGAGCTTCCAGGGATGTCTGTGGGCATGCTCCTTCACAAAATCTTGAAATGTGAAATTGCTTTAAAGTCTGACAACATTATTTGTACTCGCTACTATATTTGGAGGCGTGGTGGTGTAGAAGTTAGCGCGTTGGACTTTCGATCGGACGGTTGGAGGGTCCGAGGGTCGTTGGTTTGAGGCCTGATTGGTCTCTTCATTGCTGTGTTGTTTCCTTAGACAAGAAACTTTGCTCCACTATGTCTCTCTTCACCCAGGTGTTTAAATGGGCCCGGCGACATACTGCTGGCGGTAACCCTGTGATGGACTAGCATCCCATCCAGGGGGGAGTAACAATACTCCTAGTTGCTTCATGCTACAGAAACCGGGCTAAGCTTCGGCTGTGAGGGCCACTTAGGCTCTTGTGCGACTTTACCTTTACCTTACTATATTTGTAAAGCGCACTGAGAATAAGTAGCTGTGCTCTAGAAGAACCTTAGTATTATTATTAGTAGTATATACCGCACAAATGAATAGTACATCTACTTTTTGCGCGCGCTGATTGGCTAGCTCGGAGGTGATTAGCCAAGTACTATTCACCTCCTAGTAACCGAAGAGAAACAAGATGGCTTCCCGTTTCGTCACGGTCACAAAAGAGGAGTTTAGTTACTAGATAAACGAGGTGGCTGTTGCAAAAAATACAAAATTGGTAACAAAGTTTAGTTTGACGGTATTAAATGGTAAGTTATTTAACCTTTCCAACCTCATATTCTAAGGCGAAAAATGAAACTGCAATGCCTTGTTTACGAAAACTGCTGAGCATTATAATTACAATGTAGACAATAAAACATCTAATGTTTTGGAGCATGGTTTCAAAATCAAGACGAATTTCACACAACAATTAAAGAAATGACACCTTAGCAACTAAACAAGTGTCTCAAAAAGTTTTAATTGTTCGCGAGAAAGCAAGACGGAACTTTCTACAACAAGAAATCGCTTACCGCGGGGCGCGCAAGATTTTAAAATTTCCCACCATTTGTTGGTATACTGTCAAAAATAAAGGAATTTTGGTCCACTAGTTATTCAGCTTGTGTGGTATATACTAAAACAATTATTCACCTCAGTGTCGGTGAAAGTGGTGGATAGTTATATCCACCACTATTCTCCTCCACTTCGGTGAATAAATGTTAACTATTATTACTACACTGTAGCCACTGCCATTGTGATACTTGCACCAATTATCGCACTTCGATCCTGCTCACTTGGTTGGTTTGGCCCAGGAGTTGGGTGGTTTGGCCCAGTTTAACAACTGCATCAAGCTGATTGGACGAAGGGTGCCTGGGAAGTCCAGTGGCCCCCACTGTGACCGGCCGGGCCCTAGACAGTAACAATTGCTCCCATGGCTGGCAATCCCCCCAACCCAGCCATGAGCCCCAATGCATAGTTATCTGGACACCCGTCACACTACATTAGCAGTGGAAGACAGAAAAAGGGGAGGGGGGAGGGGCAGAAAAACCAAGACAAATCAACCAGAACATGCACAGAAAGTCTGCTACTCTCTGCCACGCTTGAACACGCTACCACAATGTGGTGCTCCGTGCATGCACTAACTACAAGGAGCCGCTGACTGCTCGATGAATGTCAGTTTTTCTTTGTTGTTAGCATAGTTAAATTGCATTTAACTGCATTAAAAATAGGTGGAAGGCCTGCACAACTCCTGCTTTTATTAAATTCTCTGAGCTGTGTTTAGCTATAATTTAACAATTAGAAAGCCAACCTGCTGAACAGGAATAGAGCGATAAGCTGGACATCATTTGTTTATTGCACTCTTTCTCACTCTGTGCTGTTTCGAAAACTGAGTGTTACATGTACTTCATTGAGATAGAAACATATTCATTTGGCAAATAAATTTATTGACACAACTTTCTTGACAAAATCTTCTGACTTGCTCTTAAACACAGAAATTGTTATGCCGAGTCTATCAGATTACTGTACTGCAATTAAATGTCATGAAAGACAATAAAATTCTGGGCGATGAGTCTTTAGGTAACTACTCTGTATAACCATGACTGAAATTATATGATTTTTATATTGAATTTTATGTAAATTCATTCATGTAATGTTACTGAGTTGAGTTATGACAAGTGATTCTTACCTCTAAAAAATGGTTGGTGACAAGCAAAACATTAATAGGTGATTTTCTTGGAAAACTCTGACTCCAGTTGTTATAGTAAAAATGATGCCGTTGTGAAAATCTCTCTGATTGATATTAAATGACATAGCATTGACATTGTTTTCACTTGGTGTAATTACTAGATGCGTTAGGTAAACCTACAACTTGTCATTGGATAAACTAAAGAAAATTACTTGTGTACATCTCTCGTTTTCTTTATGTATACCCAGTCATTCAAAACATTAAATAGAAAGTTATCGGTTATATTGTTGAAGTTTCTTTGATGCTGCAAACCTGTGAGGCTTTTGTGTATTTCCTTGAAACCTTGATTTATAGTTGTTATATAGACATCTAAGAAAGAGGTAAGGCCCTTTCATAACAAAAATTTTTAAAATGCTTAATCGTTGCTTATAAAGAGAATTTAAAAAAGAAAAAAATTATTATGCACACATACACAACCTGTTTGCGCTAGATGCATGCTTGACTGTTTCAAAGTGAATAATTATGCAAATGAGTTTCATGTTTATCAAATATTGATAAATTTATATAGTACAATGTAGGTTCCCTTTTTAAAATATTAGCAACTGTTAAATTTTCATAGTTCAACTCTCTACATTAAACAAACTTGACTTTCTTGTACACTGTATTCTGAACTTCTCTTGCCTTTAATTGTTAGGCAACAGACATGCTGTATTATTGGTCAGTATTATCAATTTTTTTCAAGCTGTCAAGCTTTATTTGCACTGAACTTAATGCATGAATCACATTGAATGTCAAAAAGTCTGATAACAACTTTCTTGACCTGTGAATGAGTGGCTTAAATCTTTAACTTTTGTTTTGAACTATTCACTAACCACTGACAATTTCGCTGTCTAATCATTGTGTATATAATTTGGGTTGCGATAGTTTGATTTATGGTAGCAATTTGTTGTGTTGGAAGCAGTAATTTTACAGTTTAAGATGTTTACATTGTTTCCCAAAACAGGTGTTTTTTTTCTTTGAAATACAGAGTTAAAGACTGTGATATGTTTCTCTTTTCATAGTCCCAGCAAAAGACTACATTAATGTCAAATAATTTTATTTAGTTGAGTTTATTTGATTAGAAATATTTTTTGGTTGAAATTGTAAAATGGTTGTACATCACCTTCATCTGTCAGAATAATTTAAAAGTGTAGCAAATTTCTGGATCTTTATTACTATTTTTTGTTCTGTATTGGTTTTTGGAGTCACTGAGTCTATAAGACCTGTAGGACAGGTGCGTTGAGGTTTTGATCTGTGGTTTGGTGGCTTAATGTTGTTCTGTTAAGACCCGAACCTACTTCACAATTCTTGTTTGCTAAAATGCATGACTGCATGTGGCACTCTGTGTTATTTTTTTTATTACATTCCTTGACAACTGTGCAGTGAAAAGTTCAAGACCATCCAACAAGAGCGACTTGATCAGCTTAAAGAAGATAAAAAGGATTCTGTAAAGGCAAGAAGTGACAGGGCTAAGGAGTTATCAAAAGAGACAAATCGCAGAAGAAAGTAAGAACAAATATTGCATGATTTGTTGAAGTACGTACATGTAAGCTGTTCAGGAGTAAACATTAATTTTAAAGTTGGGGTGTTGTGAATATTTGAAGTTAACTAAACATGTGAATTATATTTGATCTGCAAATGAACTATTAAATGTCCTTGAAGTGAAATTAGCACCTTTAACAGTTCTGCCCCATGTGAGGATTAATAGTTCACCGTGGTTAGCTTTTCGCCATCATCATAATGTTTCACCTTGTTTAGTTTTCAGTTTGTAATTCTGGAAATACAGCTTCAGTTGGTAAATGTAATTCAGGAATTAGGCTTACTACAGTTGTATTACTTAAGCCTGGTTTACACGTATGATGCCAGCATAAGCATAAGCACAAGCATAAGCACAAGAAACCTACGTGTAAACCGGTGTGATGCAAGCATAAGCGCCTTGTGTTTGCACTTGTGTTTATGCTTGCATTGTTCTGGTTTACACGTATGAGGCAACGACGCAAGCATTAAAGCACAAGCACAAGAGAATGGAATGATTTCCATTCCCTTGTGCTTTTGTTTGCATCATACATGTAAACCGGGACGATACAAGCATAAACACAAGCGCAAGCATAGGAAAATGAAAAACAGTGACAAATTGTCAGCGTACATTCTAGTTAATCATGCGTTGCTATTTTCCGCCATGTTGGAATCAAATCTTGCCCCGAAAGGCAGCCCGACCACGCGATTGCGCCAAATTTTTATGCTTCAACACTTGTGTATGCCACCTTATGCTTATACTTATCACACGTGTAAACATCCTTGTGTTTGTGCTTTGCTTATGGTTGTGTCATACGTGTAAACCAGGCTTTGCATTCTGCTAGATAATGTTTTTCACAATGTTTTGATGCAGTATGGACTCCTACCTTTTGATGGTCATGAGTCATTTGGTTACAAAATCTGGTGCACTTGTCAATTTTGTTCTCTCTAATTTGTTGTTGTCATTGGGGAAATATGTATTTAATATAAAATGTTGCTGAAATTGGTTGATTTTAAGAGTGAAGTTACAGTGTAACAGTTTTGGTTACTGATTCACCATATTTACTGTATTTTTCAGTATTTTCAGAATACGTGTATGCTCATGAATGTGTTGTATTGAAAAGTATTATATTTGTAAGTTGTGCAGGACTGCGTTCCAATTGTGTATCTTAACACCTTTGCATGTACTCTCCACCTTATAAAAACAATGTTCAAATACCACAGAGCTTGACCTGGTATGATGGATAATTTCCTAGATCTGACTTACACTGTATGCTTCACGGAACAAAAGCTTTTAGCAAAATGAATACTCATTATTTTTTTTCTAGTCCAGAGGCTGTACACATACTAGCCTGTGAGGACATACAGTGTCATGACTTTTCCAGCATGTTTCACTTTCCAAGTTAAATGCTATCAATCAGTAATTTTAGCTGGTACAGGTAGGCAACAAAAAAAGGTTTGACATGTAACCTCAAGGCGCTCTAACTCTGGGCAATTTTTCTGGCAATTTGTCTTGCAATTTTGTCGCAACACAAGTTGCATGAATCGTTGCCTAGTGTAACATGCCCTGAAACAAACTTGTCTCGCAATTTTTTGTTGTTGTTGCAATTGTTGCGAGAAGTAGAAGTCGGTTCAACTTTGTGCAATGGTGACTGCAACAAAAACATTGCGAGGCATGTTCATTTCAGGGCATGTTACACTAGGCGATGATCCGTGCAACTTGTGTCACAATGGCACAACGAAATTGCAAGACAAGTTGCAAGAAAATTTGCCTAGTGTAACAGCGCCTTCAGGTTAACAGACATTTTTTCTTGGTGGATGAAACAAAAGTCAGAAAAGGATATGTGCATAGGCTATGCACATATATGTTCATGAACAACAATTTTTGTTGAATACCAAATATTTATCATCACTTTAGAGCCCTTGAAGAAAGAAAAAAAGAGCAGCAAGAGAATGAAGAGAAGACAAGAGAAGAGGTATTAGCCAAGAGAAAACAAGAACAGCAAGAAGCGACTCAACGATTCCAGAAGGACACTTTGCAGAGGAAGCAGCTAATACAACAAGAGGATGTTGATCAAACTGATAAAGGTACAGTTTCAGTGTGAATTCAGTATTAATAATATGTATATTCTAGAACCCCATTGCCTGGAGCAAGGCCAGTTCATGTGTTTGGTTTTATCAACTGAGGCAGGCAGGCAGTCAGTCAGTCGGTCAATCAATCAGTCAATCAGGCAGGCTCGCAGTCAGTCAGTCAGTCCAAATCAAATGAACAATATTAAGCAGTAGTTTCCTGTTGAACTGTTGTACTGTACAAGATGATTCTGCCTTGTAAGTCCATGGGTGAAAATAATCCCAAAGAGGAGCCACTCAAACAGGAGATATTGAGTTTACTTTACAGACAGTTGTAACTTGTTCTGTTTCAGAGCCAATTCCAGTTCGTGATGGTCGTTATGTAGTGAGAGGTCACGTGGTAGAAGTCAAGGATGGAAAACAAGTGCTGCATACTGCTGTGCAGCCAGCACAACTAACATCACAACAACAGGCTGGAGTCGAGACTTGGAGAAATGAAATGCCAGCAAATTACAGACACAACGGTTGTACAAACAGTGGATTTTTGTATGCGATGAATGATTTCAGACTAAATGAAGGAAAGCTGTATTCCACACAGCCAGCTTATGATCCATATGATACATCGGTAGTCCGTGGAAGGCATGGGGACTATGAAATGGGTGGGAAAATGGGTGAAATAACAGAAAATGGACCTGTCACTAATGTATTAACAATGGCTGAGCAAGAAAAGCTGCGAGCTGATGCTATCGCAAAAAGTGGACCAAAGCTCGCATTCATTAAAGATGAGTTTCAAAAGGACCCTCCTGAAGGTGCCTTGCCATGTATCATGGGGAGGGAATCGCCAGGGGGGAGTGTCACAAGCTTAGATAGCCTGGATGAGCTTCCTGCCAAAGGACAAGATTTAGGCACGTTTTCCAGGTCAGGGATAATGGCCAAAGGTGATAGACCTGTTCCAAAGTCTGCTGGTAAGAGAAGAGTCACGTTTTCTGACAGTATCGAGTTCGATGATGGCGTGACTGGGCAACTTGTCACAGAGGAGAAGCAAAGTACGAAGGCATACATCATGCTGTATGCTCGGAATACAAACAGCTATTATAACATGCCGCCAGCAAGTTCTGTTTCCACATCAGGGCAGTCAGGAGCGAACCATAAGGGAAACAAATCTGCAGGGCTGACATCAGTGGCCCAAACAGGGACCGAGCAGGCTAGCACTAGCACGGGGTACAGTGCAGCGAAGACCTTTGGAAAGGAGCCATCTGTTGTCACTGTTGTTCACTGTGATCAGCCAAAACCCAAGCCTGTTGCTATTGATAATAATCATCCAACCAAATACGAGGAGAAAATGCAGCCTTCCTCAAGGCAAGAGAATCGTAGTAAGCAGTTCTCTTCAAGGCAGGATAATCCTAGTAAGGTCATAGACGAACTTAAAGATGAGACTGACGTTGTCAATGACCAGGAGCTTAATGACAGTTTAGAGGTTATAAGAGACAGCCTGGACGAAAAAGGTAATCATGGAGACAGTGATTCAATGGAACAACGAAATAATGAGGAGTGCAAAGACAGCAGTGCGTTAACTTGGACTGTTGGTTCATCAGAACTGAAAGATTCTTTAGAAAGGTATGTTCAGAGCACCGCAGAAAGTACTGCAGAAGAGCTTATTGATCTGACTTCAACCAGTGGTGGTCATTTTGGAGACAGGGATAGGGGACTTGTTTGTGAACTCCAAGAAGAAAGTGACCAGGGCTCTGTGTCAAAAGCCCTTGGAGAGAGTGAGCCTGTTTATACAACGCCAGGATTCATGAACATGACAAATCCTTATGCTGTTACAACTGCCTATCAGTATTATCAGCCATCGGACACGAGTGCCACTCCTGCGGTAGTCACTTCTCCGCATTTTTACCACCGTAATGGAAACATACACAGTGGTTTGCAGTACCCTGCTCAAGGAACATTCCATCAGAATTTCCCTTATCCTTTCTACACCAGCGCTGGGACTAAGTTGATGGGAATGAGTCCTACAAAGCAAGAACAACAAGAGGCCGAAATCTCGTCTGTTCCGTCCGTGTCACATTTTGCCGTAACAAATTATCGTCCTGAAGGTCGAGAAGTTGTGCCGTCCAATGAGCCACCAAGAACTCCAGTACAAGAAACAGTGTCATCGCATTCTGCTGGTCGTACATTACAAAGAGATGGTGCAGAAAGCGCTGAACCACAAGAAAGTGGAAGACTGCATGATGGAGCCAAGAGCGAGACGAGTAAGGCCACGTCATCGCGACAAAAGCAGTCCTCTTCGCCTTCATCAACGGTATCCACCACTTCATCAAGCGGTCGATCCACAAGATCTTTCATCCCAAGACCTCCGGCTGCTAAGAAAAGTGGCAGAGGTCGTGTGCATCCAGGCACTTTCTATAGAAAGCAAATCACTGCTCGCCCACGTAAAGCAATCCACAACCACGCTACAACGTCAAACAGTGGGCAATCAGCGAAAAACAAAGCAGGTGCTAATGCTAGCGGGAATAACCAAACAGGACGTGCTATCACGAGGCAAAACTCAGCTTCACCACGATCAGGGAATAGCAGGAATGGAAGAGGTCTTCAGAAACGAGCTAGCAGTGATAAATCTGACAGTGCGGATCATGATGGTATTATTGAAGGCATCAAACGTAACATGGAGATGATGAACATGAGAGCTAGACACACCGCAGCCGAGGAGCAGCATCAGAGAATTTTGAATTCCTTGAGGTTAGAGTTTGGTGATGGCAAGCGGGATCATTTGACCCAGCAAGCATCTCCTGTCCATGGAAAGTCTCACCAAGAAGACGATACTGTGATGGAGAATCATGCTCCAAAGCAAGATGCTGCCAACCGTCGAGTCCATCACCCTCGGGTGGGATCAGCTGGGTCACGAGCAGGCAGACCACCTGCAGTGGGGAGTGGTAGGCTGGGGGTGGGTAATGAGGATAGTTACCAACCGGTTGGGTCTCATGGAGGGAGGCCTCCTGCAGATAACAGTACGAGGATGAATGTTGCAATCAATGAACTTGCTGGGTCACGAACAGGCAGACCTGCAGGGGGGACTGGTTGGGTGGGGGCTGGTACTGAAGATGGTTACCAATCGGTTGGACCTCTTGGAGGGAGACCTCCTGCAGGTAACAGTATGAGGGTGAATGTTGCGAACGATGACAACTATCAACCAGCTGAGTCACGAGCAGGTAGACCACCTCCTGCAGGGATGAGCAGACCGGATCCTGCTATTGACGGCAGCTACCAATCAGCTGGGTTTCACGGAGGGCGACCCGCAGGTAATGGCACGAGAATGGATCTGGTGAACAATGATAGTTATCAACTAGCTACATCACGAGGAGGCAGACCTCCTCCTGGTAACAGTGTCACAATGGATTTTATCAGTAACGACAATTACCAAGGAGGCTTTGATGGGTATCTCAGCAAAGTTAGAGCCGCGGATGGAGTCAAAGTAATTGTCCAGAAACCTCCTTATGCTCCAGGTGTAAACCAAGAGCTACTTTTTGAGGAAAGAAGGCACGAATATCCGACGTCAACTGTGGGTCATCCCACGAGTGCAGCCACGACACGACAAGAGCGGGAAGCGCCACTCCAGGCAAGGGGTGTTACTCTTCATGAAAGAGAGAACAGTGACATGAATAGGTCCATATCTCTGGACAAGACACCAACAGATGATGAAATCAACCATCTCTGGGCACACGTTCGATCGTACCTCCATGGTGGGGACACAAAGTCCGTGGGTTCGGATTCGTGCGTGAACAGAGTGAATGTACGGCGTTCTAGAACGCGTTCTAGCTCGATGCAACAAGCTTTCAGTCAGCGCAACAGTGCGCAGCAAAATGTGCGTGGCAGTCAGCTTATAAATGGGCAGCACCTCCTTGGGGCCCCTCCTCAGGGAGGTGGAAGCACACTGGGGGGACTGCGTCGGTACGGCTCTCATGAAGTACTCAGGCGAAACAGCTCTTCGGACAGTTTGTCCCTTAAACGATCGCCCTTGTTGCAACACCGTGCATCCAGAAACACACGACCCCCCCAGAAGCACGCTCATGGTCAAAATGGTAAGCCACCATTGCCGAGACAGCATGAGTATAACCCTTCACCGAGCCAGGCTGGACCTAGTGCTTCAGTGTCATCAAGAGGTAAAAAGATTTCCTTCACTGCTAGTATATCGGTTGTTGTTCAAAACTTGCTCCCATTTCTGGTGGTGCGGGGGGAGGACATCCTATGACAAAAAAAAAATAATAATAAATAAATAAAAAAAATCGCACTTGCGGACTAGCATTAGTAACAAGATTCAGTAACAATATTTCGTTATATCAGTTTTGTATTGTATTACCCTGCTGTTTTTCGATAACTGAACTCTTTGAAAGAACTGGAAAAACAAAAATTTGTGCCCAAATCCAAAGAAATGACCAGTTCACAAGGCAACTTCAGTTTTATTTAGATCGGGTGTTGTGTTCTTCCCACTGTTTCTTTAGATTTCTTCTCATAGTACACATGGTAGTACATTAAGTAGTTTCTAAATTCTTGTTGTAGTGTGGGACAATTAAAAGGTTAATCTTTGGTGATCATTTCCCTTTGTCTAATAAGCTATGCTTGATCAAGAAGTGATACTAAACGAGAAATTAGGTTTTGGTCACTGTAGGCGCTTTAGAAAGGGTTCCAGCCATTGTTAGAGAGTGCTGGTTGATAATTCGTAGTTCCTAAAAGGTCATTAGTGAGCAATTTAAAAATTTCGCAAATGTGTGTTGTCTTGTGCCGTTGCAGGCGCACAGCCTCTGTCTCCAGCGGAAATGCAAGCTGTGATGATGGCTTCTGAAAGGGAAATGCTTCACAGGCAGCAGGATAAGTTTGCTGACAAGCCTCCCCATCAACAGTACCAAGCAATGATGACTGGCAGGGCAGGTGAGTGAGGCCTGATGTTAATGATGTGCCAAACTGGTTAGGACGACTGTAGCGTGACTCAGTCTTAGTGTACTCGAATTAAAGGGGGCTATGTCACCTTTTCTACTTCTACGGGCCTTGCATAATGATCGTTTGTGCTTAGCCAACCAGGACGCTTTTTATGGGGGTTTGCTTATTGTTATCTATATATCAGTGTTGCTTTGAAAATTCGTGCGCAGGCTAATTTCGGCATGGTTCGGCTTCACTTAGTTTCAAACGTTGAATTTAACGTGAAATGGGCGTAACTGTCACCTCTTTGCGGATTTTAAGATATGTGTTTTTTTGTTTGTTTTTGGTCAAAGCTGCAATTAAATGTGCTGTTATTGTCGTTTAGGTCCCAGTGCTCTTTCATTAGAGGAGCAGAGGTTGCTGCAGTCTTTGGACCGTTTGAACGAAAGACTAAAAGGTAATGATTATAGTTAATTGAAAGTCTACCTTAGTCACTGACTTTTCTCTGCCTATATGAAAAAGACTTTTCTCTCCCCCGTCATCAAGATTAACGCGGAGAGCTAAGCAACTGTTGGAAAAGTTCCCACCTATTTCATCTCTGGTCTCATATAGTTTCAGCTTCTTCTATTCCCCAAGATCAAGTTGGGCTGGTAGTTCACAGTTTGCAGAAGTTGTTGGGCGCACGAACACACGCACCCTAAGATCAAGAGGACCGCAGTCTGATCAGTACCGGGAGAGTCGTACTCATATGCGTGGCTTGCGCGCGTGTATCCGCACTCTCTGCTTCCACTGGCCTAGGAGCTTTTGAGAGAAAGAACGCGAGTGGGTGCCTTAATTTCCGTCAGATATTTCGGGGGCTTTTGTTGGGAGGCTCTTATTTTCAGGGGCGCTTATAGTGGGAATCTTAAACGATGTAAAAGTGCTGGTGGGGAAATCTATTTCGAGACAAAGTATTTAGCGTGCTATAAAGTTCAGGGGATTTGTAATTTATTTATGCGTTGCTTATTTGATGTTAAAGTTTTGGCGTTTATCTTTAGCCCAGGAAGAAATCACCAAAGTCATTTCACAGAAACCTAGAATGACTGACGCTGGAGCCCGAAAGACACAACAGGTATGGAGACGAGTATCTCTGTTTTTTTTCCCCGAAATGAATGTTCTTTTCCTGTTTGAATGTGCGATACCTTTGGATGTAACTGACTACGTTTGTCAATTTAATTTCCCATTTTAGAGTGGTGGGACTGGTTCAGGAACAAGACCAACGCAGAACAACCCGCATGCTCCCAACAGAAACATGTTACACACGAGCTAACGAGTCGTCCAAGGAAATAAACGCAGCTGATTTCACCGCGAAGAGGTCTCGTGTAGTTGCAGCACCGTGTGGGTTAATCGTTTCGTTCTGTCCTTTAAGGGGGAGTATCATGGGGTTTTTGACCTCTTTTGGTAAAAATGGTGAAAAAAAAGACCTTCACTTAGCTACAAAATAATTCTAGAACAACGAGAGGAAGAAATCAACTCCATTCTTGAAAGGAACAACTCGTGATCTGTTCTAGTGCATTTTGGAAACAAAAATGCGAGAACTTTAATAATGTTAGCCTAACATTTTTCAAGTTTCATTCCATTCCGACCTACTCTGTCTCTGGCCAGAGGCACTAATCGACAGCTTTATTGCACTGGGGTAATAATTTATAACAAAAAAAAAAAAGAAAAATATTTTTGTTTGTTTGTTTCTGTTGTCAGATAAACATTTTTGGGTTTTGAAATGACATGAAACTCGCGTGATACTTCCCCTTTAAGATAACCGCAAAGCTGTTCGGTTCGAAGCTTTTTCGTTTTACTTTCTTCTCATTTCGTGTCGCTCAATTGTGCATATTGTATAGTGTTCAAAACGCGAACGTGCTTCATTAACACAGGACTTATTTATTGCCCTACATGCAGCGGGCGAATCGCTTGGTTACTTTTGCCATGGATGGATTGTACATTAAGCGTGTCCAGTAAGTTGTCTGTAGAAATGTAAATAGGAAATGAATGATAAAAAAAATTATATTGCCTGTCTTATTGAGAGAATGAGTGGAACGGTAAAGTAGCACCTTCGAAAGGCGCCTTGTGCTGGCTGAGCTCACTTGATCTACCCAGCTAAAATATGGGGTAAAATTAGAATACTAGTGATGAAGTAGGCAGGACTGCCAAGTTTGTGGCGGCTGGTATGTAAGCATGAGATTTTAACACGGTTTGAATGTCTGAAAGGTTCCGAGGATTTGTATGAAAAACCGATGACACAATAGCGAGCCTAACACATTTCTTTTCCACACAAATCCTCTAACTGAATTTTATGTCGCCGGGAAGGGAATTTTGTCAATCAAAGGTAATAGGGTCGTTTGAACGAGGAAATTAAGCCGCGGCTTAAGCTTAGCTAAGCCGTGACCGAAATTGCCATTTTCCGGAGTATTTTCGACTTAGCTAAGCCTAGCCCTCGTATAAACACTCGCTTCTCTTGTAAAAACGGTCCTATTGTGAAAATCAACGAGAAATTTAAAAGATGTTTGGATGTTTTAAAGTAAGCACTCGTGAAGACCGCCCCTCGGGGCTTTTATTTTGTTTATGAGTACCTTTGGAGTTTTGAAGGCAACGAAGTCGTTTTTACATACTCATAAATCCCACGGGGAAACAATTTAATCACACAGGCATTTTAAATTCAAAGGCTTGTTGATAATCAAATAATTCCGAACAACAGATAAAGCTTCCCGGCCGTGTCTTCTGTAGTTCTTGCCTTCCGCTTCGCAAAGATGCATATGGAAGAGGCGGCAAATTTGATTAGTTCTCTTCAACGAACACTGACAGAAATTGACACAGTGGTGGCTAATGTGCACGAACGAGGCAAACGGACCATTTTGCACATCGAGACCGCAGCGCAGCGACTCATGCAAACTATTACAGAACACAGACACAAATTGGTGTCTAAAGTTAGTGAAATTACGGAGGCAAAACTACAGGCCTTGCAAGCAGAAAAGGAGAGCGTTCAGGATCATTTCAGAGCTGTTGAGAATGTTTTGCGCTGTGCTCAGAATACTGGAGCCGTGGAAGATTCTGAAGAATGGGAGAACGCGTTGTCAAGGCACATGAGCAACCTAAAAGGGCAGGTTTTCGATTTCCAGGAATACGACGAGGATTTGAAATTCCATTTTGTGTACCAGGATGAAAACCTATTGGCGGCGATTTGTAAATTTGGCGATGTGTTCACGATTGCAAATGATGGGGGCCCTCGGGAAGCGGTGGACCACGGCACTGGTGTGTCTCCTGAACCGAAAACAGCATTAATTGAAGACAATGGGGGAGACATTGAGCTGTCTAATAACATTGTATTCACGGACACTGTTGAGTGCCCGCCTTTGTTAATGGAAGTTGAAGAAAACTTTTGCGATTCCAAACAAAACACAACGGAAACGAAATTCGTAGGAGAGATTACACGGGTATTTGAAGAAACGGTGGATGTAACTCGATTGGAATTAGAGAAAAAGAATTGCAAAGAATTCAGCAAGGCAACATCAGTCAAGTCACAAGAACAGACTGATGAAAGAGTAAGTGGTTCAAACGAAGGCAAAGATGCCACTCGGGAAGAAACGAGCCACGATAATTTCATTTCCAGTACTGTTGAGGTCCCAGATGTAAAAGAAGTGTTTTCAGACGTGATCCTCAAGGGGACAAGTGCTGCGATTGAAGGAGAAAAAGACCAGAGCTTAAATGAAATCAACAACGATGGCAATGGGGCGCTAGAAGGGAAAAGATTAGAGTTCTCTTGTGCCGATTCAACTGAAGAAATCAAAGTATTTTCTCCTGTAGATGAGGGAACGTCCGCTGCGACTGATGAGGGGTGGTTTAACGCTGATATCAACAACAACAACAACAACAACAACAACAACAACAACAACAACAACAACAACATTAACAGCAACAACAACAACGAAAGTAAGAATTGTGATGAACAGGATCCAAACGGCGTGGATTCTGTCCTCTGAGAAACGTGATGATGGCCAAATGAAGTAATCTGAAGATTCAGCTGAAGATTTGTGATCATCAAATGATAAAAGCAACTTAGATTTACTGATTTACAGTGAAAGTTAATTTTGATACTTGTTTGCAGTAACATTGTCGGTTATGAAACTATGTAATTCAGCGCTCCTTACGGTTGTAAGATATTTCTCCAATAAAGCTCAGTATCCGTGATCTGAGTGCTTAATCAGTTCAAAGAATGGTGGATATTTAGTGGCGTGTTTGTTCTCTTTACAAAGTATCAATCAATTATTCAATTTATAGTAACAATCGGTTTTTTCTACAGTAGTAAAAACGTACCTTGCCAAACAGACGAGCAAATTACAAGGGGCCACTTTCAAACTCCATAACATAATTTTAAAAAGAAGGTAAAGTAGACGCAGTAGACTAAGAGGCTCATACGGCCGGAGATTAACCTGGTCCTTATAGAATGAAGCAACTAGTAGGACTACATATTACTACTCCCCTAAATGGGATGCTAGTTCATCCCAGTGCTACCCCCAAAAGTATGGATACGTCGTCGGTACCCATTCATTTATCTTGGTGAAGAGAGGCAATGTAGAGTAAAGTTTGTAGAGACTAACCTAACCTCGAAACAGCGACCCTTTGATCTTCCGATGGAAAGTCAGACGCGCTGGCCACTACACAGGCCACCGAGTCTCAGGGTAACGAACCAAACATTTACAATACGGACATCAACCTTGGCTCGAACCATCGACCCTCCGATCTTCCGCCCGAATGAAACTCTGACGCGCCGCGCTGACCATTAACCACCGCGCCTCCACTTAATTAGCCTCCCACGCAGACGTTCTTAGGGGTTCGTCACGCGTTCCTGCCCCACGTGGGGCAGGAACGCGTGACGAACCCCTAAGAACGTCTGCGTGGGAGGCTACCACTTAATGAGCCAATCAGAAATTACAACCGTGTTGCAGAATTTTTGGTCGCCCTATATTTGTTCGAGCGGCAAGATCAAGAGTAGCTGCCAGCTCCCCCTGGAGTTAACACTTGAACGTCTCTTCTCCGCAGAGGTTTGGGGATGGGAGAGTCCGCTGAACCAAATTAGTGAAGGCGTAGCGTTGTTTAAAATCGAGCGCTTTTTGTTCAGTAAACGTCCCCCAAAACGTCCTGTTGATCCTTTGAGGCGGGAGTCCTAGAGAGGAGTTGAACTAACATATACTCTAAGGATGCGTTCGATTGACTCTATTCCGGAATAGGAATACATACAACGATGACAAGAAATCCCTCAAAAGAGGTTTTAGGAGTTACTGGAGTAAGACTGAGGCGGCTCTTAAATTATCATGTGCCAGTGAATGCTTGCAGAAATGGCTTATACGCACAATTTTTTATTATTCTATAAATTACCAGTTACAGCATTAAAACAAACCTTGTTCTACGGTTACTTTTAGACGGAATGCGATTAGTTACAACAACTTTGACATTAGCATGCTAGCCACATCTTTCTTAATCAATACTTCAAAGGTGTGCGTCAAACACGCCCTAACAAACGCCTTTGGAACCAAGGTCTTTAACTATGAGTCGTAAACCAAACCAACGGAACGAATATGGCATCTCGCAACAGACGCAAGCAAGAAACACCATGAACAAACTAAAACTCAAACAACTAAATGTAATTGGCCCCAAAAGTGGAAAAAACGCGACATACAAACCGGTTAAGTCAGGATTTGTTTTGCTTTTACCTCTAACTGGTTGAGCAGGAAAAGCAAGTTGTGGCAAGTTTTGGATTAAGCCCCGGCTGCACACGAGGGTTTAGATTTAAATAAGCAGTTTCAAATGAAAACTGCGCGTATAACAGCCAATTTAAGTTCAATTATATTACTCAACGGAAAGAAATACACCAAAAGAGAAAGCGTAAACGTCACAAACATCAATTGTTTTATCAAGTTCAAATCTCCTTACCTGTACTTTTAAACGTGAAGAAGAAACGAAATGTTATAGGAATTTAATAAGGAACAGACAGTGGATGGGCGAAACGCGTGCAGCTAAAGCTCAGGTATAGTGCAATTGTGAATCTCTCTGAGCTACCACTCTGGAAGGCGACCATATTTAAGCAACCACAAAGGAATCCCGCAGCACTTGAATCAGTTTAGTCCCATTCGAACGCCTCGGCTTTAGAATCTCTTTTGGCCAAAGCGATCATCTTGATTAAGTTACCGGGCACCGTGGAGAAATTATGTTTTCATTTGAATCAGTTCTCATTAAAACCCTGTACCTCGGATCTCCTGTAAACGACCATCTCTGCTTAGCAAGCAGCTATGAGCTTAGCAATGGAGGTTACAGTGTTTGACTGAGAACTTAGATTAAAAAAATAGAGCAACGGTAATTACACTGCAAAACTCAGACTATCGGGCAGAAATGGACAGATTAAACATAATGCCAATAGTACAACATCACAAAGACTTGTAATACATCATTTGAGGCGGTAAAGTCCGATCTTTCCTCTCAAAACATGAAAAGTTTTCATGGCAGGCTAAAGAAACGGTCTATTTCGGCAATATGCGATGAATTTTTTTAATATCAGGACCAAGTTGTTTGAAAGCCAACTAACGCTTATCCCGACTAAACGATACCCGAGGTTTTCATTCCACTTGTTTAAAATGTTTTTAAAACCTAATTTTAAGTTAATTATAAAGAAAAGTGTAAGTCAAAACGGACAAAAAACGTTTTGTCCAAGAATCCTCATGGATTGGTAACCAAACTTCAATGAAAGTTCACTTTAGCCCAGGATTAGCTTAATCGGGACTTGAACAACTGACCCGGATGATTTTGCAAAAACACTGATCGTAATGCTCTCTTGAGTTTACAGTTTCGATCCTAGTCACGTCCTTTTCATATTAGTATACGTATTCAGAAGACCGTCTCTTGTAAATATTTAGTTTATAGCTTTGTAACTTGTAAAAATTGTTAAGTAAATTTTCTCTGTAATAGTTGTATTAAGTTGTGAATAGTTAATGATGTAATCCAACGTATGGGCCGTGAATTTGCTCAAGAGAGATTCCACCACTATACTCCACCTTTCTGGTGCACGGTTACTGCAAAAGATTTAGCTGCAACATGAAAATCTTGAGTTTGAATAGATTTCTTCTTTTCAGCGAGGTTTGTTTCTATCAAAGGCGCCTTCATACGGCAAACAAAAGTTGAAAAATTCGAGTTGGTAAACTCAACAGTTGTTAAACTCCTGCTTTCGCACGTCAAACTTTCACAAGCATAATAAAGAAAAAAATAGCAACATGGCGTCTCATACGAGCGTCGTTTCGCAGACAGCTTGACTTTTGATTGGCTAAAAGTGAAAACCTCGCGTTTGACAGTTATTCACGCGTCCAATATACGTTTGCCAACAGGGAAAAGTTGGCGGAGAATAGAAACAAGTTCTATTTGTCACCAACCTGTTTGCCAGCTGTGGTTTTGATGTTCACCCATGCCACCTCGAGTTTGTCACCTTGGGTTTTACGTGTGAAGGCGCTCTTAGTCAAACCCGCCGGAACTTCACAAACTCAACTGAAACACTTTACATACTAATGAAAGCAACAATTATGATACGGTTTACATAAATACCAAATCTGTTGTAACTAATCGCATTCGCATCCACACGCTAATCTAACAGGGCCTATATTTAGGGTCTCACGTTCCCGTTCTCTCTCGCACCACCGCCTGAAGTGCCCAACGATCCCGGAAGAGCCTGTAGAGAATCAGGTAGTTAAACGTGAGAAGGCCCGTGACCGAGAGGAGCTGGTGCCAAGAGTGTGACCGCGTGATCATAAAGAGCTGATATAAGACGAGAAGAAGGAGAATTGCAGCCATCCAGTTAATAAGTCGCAGAGGAGATTCAAACATAAACTGAAAGAAAAATGAGACAATGTTAGTTGTTTTTACCATCACTGACATTAAACACTAACAGAGGGTCAAGGAAAGAGAGTGCATTCCTGAATAGCCCAATTTCGAAATATTAAAATTTAGCATGAAACAATAACATCACTTCGAGGCCCCGGGGAATAAATTGTAGGGTTTATATGTATTTATTCCCCGGAGCCTCGCAGTGATGTTACATATCGAAATTGGGCTATTGCACTGGGAATTTCTTTTTTTTTCTTTCTCTCCTTTTGTTTTGCTTCTTTAAAGCTCTTCATGTATGAGTCAGATTTAGTCTGTTTTGCGCCAAAAAGTAGGCCGCGCGAGCACTGGGACAGGTTTCAAGCGACGACGTAACAACGTGACATTTGATGCAAAATTAACCGCCGGCGGTCAAACATGAAAGATAAGACTTAAAAATCCGTGAAAGATACGGCGTTTAGATAAGATTTTTACTTTTAGAGGTCAATGCTGATAAGTTTCTTGTGAGTCTGCGAGTTATACTAAAAAGTTTCAGTAACCATTTGGTGAATTGGTTTCCCGGATATGTGGGCGCTCTTCATTCGTCTAAACTTTCCTGTTTGAAGTGCGAAATATTTTGGCGCCGAACGGAAAGGCATTTTCCGGTTAACCACAACCCACTTAAAAATAAACCTGTTCTATTCACGAGTTTTCGAAGTAAACCGAAATAACACAATTAACTAACCGGTATGTCGGAAAAGCTATACATCAATCTCAAAACACATAAAATAAAAGCGACATACTGGCTACATTTCAAAATCATAACTCATAATTCATAACCCCATTGACCTCTCAAATGGTCGATGATACATGACGTGCAGTAACCTTAGCACGCACGTGACCAAGCACGTGTTTTATCGGGTTTAAAACCACTCGGCTACGCCTCGTGGTTTTCGACAAAACACTCCAGCTCGTTTTTAAACATTATGTAATACAATTCACGGAATTTAACAGTTAGTAGTTGTTTCAGGTATGGTCCGCTGTGTACTGTGACTTACAAAAAATCTTCCATGATGCGAATCTCCTGGTATGGCTACATTGTGGATACCAAGCGCTCTGTAAAGAAGTTTACCATGCCGCACTAGCACACCATGAGGCCATACTGTTAATGCGGACCATCTACAAGACCAATAATAAAAACAATGGCATACATAACACTCGCGCACACCCACAATCCTGGCCAAAAGTCTTGGGACGGTTTCAAAAAACATTACACTGAATGCCTCGCCGGAGCACCCCCTCCCAGCACGCAATGTTGATATCTCGCAATGTTTATACAATCGGGATGATTCGTGTGGCTATGAACATTGTTTGGGGGAAGGGGAGAGTCTCGACTGCTAATATATAACCAGTTTACCATGCGCACTTTGAGTGCAATTTTGTTAGCTGCCCCAAGAAATAGTGGCCAGGGCCACGTTGCATAAAGCAGTTTAAGATAAGCTGCAAGTTTCTGCATTCATTCTCTGTGTTCCGAAGCATTTTCTCGTTCATTATATTGAATAATTCGGCTGAAGGTGGTTTACTGGGGAATAGGAAACAGAAAGACTCGGCCAGACGTTCCTGTTTGAAGTTTGGAAACTTGAGGTGCCGAAAGAAACGGTACTGAACAGTTCCTGTTAACCGCAACCGACGTTAAAACAAACCAGTTCAAGAAAACTCTTCGGACGGTAGGGAACGACTTTGCACCGGCTCTTGAGACAGTTACAAGTTAAGGGAACAGTTGAAAACTCTCATTGTCATCAACACTTACAACACTTTACCAGTTTAAATCTGCCCTAATTTTCATGAAAAAACAAACAGACTTCAAATTCTCGCTTTCGCTTGACGGTCAGCTCTCTAGCATGCACTCTCTCGAATGAAGTCTTCTTCTCGTTTGCTGTTTGACAGAATTACCCAACATGTGCGACCTAGCCCCTGTAACGAACAAGAATCGTAAACAGAAAACAGACACGGCATTTCTATTACACCATCCTTACAAATCACTTACACGTGAGGAGTATCTCGGTGACCGCATGGATATCTTTCCCATCCCCCAAGATGAAGCGCGCACTTGTGCAGGGCGTCACAATAACTCAGCGGTAACAGAAACATCATAAGCATTAGAAGCGAGCACAGCCACACAAACAGCGTGTGCTGACACGCCCACCACATGTCGTAATATACGTAATGTTGCTGTGAAGAGATCCGGAAACAAGTTTAATGAAGAAGTCAACACAACAGAGTCACGGTTGGCGCAGTGATAAGAAGATTCCCATTCCACTAGGGTCGCCAGTCAGATGTGGATTGAGTCTTCTGTTGGTAGTAATACGACCCTTATTTGGATCACGCGATCAAAATGCATTTGTAGTAGTAATGAAGAGGGCGGGGAGGGTGGGGGGGGGGGGGGGTCGATGCAGTTCGTAACCAATCAGAGAAAAATATTTGGGTCACGTATTCAAATGGACCGATAAGAAGACCGGATATTCACACTGGTCTGGATGGGATCACATTCTTCTACGTACATGTAGGAATGAAACACTTCGATCATGTACTCGTTGACAATTTCGAGACAGTAGGATTTACATTCGTGTTTACGGCAAACGGCACACGGGAGATTCGCGTTTGTGGTGAGAACAGAGCAAACTAATTAGATGACCTTTGACGCTAACGCAAAACTACTCAATTTTACTAAGAAACTGAAAACAGCGAGCGGCAAATACAGGGTAATCATGGTCACGTGGTCATTTCTGCTGTCTGCCTTTTGCCGTAAATGTCATTGTTAATCTTTCTAATGAATGATCTGACTGTCACCTTACACCAGTTAAAAAGAAAATGGCTTGTTTGTAGCCTGTGAGCAGGTTCCCAAGTGGGGTATAGGGCGAAGACAAAAATCGAACTCGGAGAGAGGGCCCCCATACCGCGCTCAGCTCGCCCGGCTCGCCGATTTTCCCTATACCCTACTTGGGAGCCTGTTCACTAGACAGGCCAGCTTGTTTGTTGCACTTGAACGTGCTCGCACTAAGATGCTTCCTTCTTACAAATGTACTACACAGAAACAAGTTACTCTCACCTCTGAAAACTTCATAGGAATAAAGCCAACGTAGTACGCACATACAAGCGACTGAAAGAGAACTTGTTTTATTCGAAGGTTAAAATCGGTGCGGAGGCACTCCGTCTCGTAACGAACTGCATCAGGTGGCAGTGAACATGGCTGTGGAGCTGGAATTTCCTGTTTAGCACTGCCATTGACCATGACACCTTTGTCTAGTAAGCTTGTTTGTAGGAGTTGTAGCTGTGACAAGGGGCTCAGCTCTTGGTGCGGGCTTAATTTTAGCATGACTTTGCTTCCTTGGGGATCCAGAGTGAAACCAAATGTAAATAGGTACATTACTAACCTGAGAAACAAAGTCGCAAAACAAAACATGAGGATGGGTTCAGGGGTTTCAAGGCAAAGGTTTTCAACCCTGCTTCAAGAACCTCCAGCAACTACGACAAGGAAAGCAAAAGCAGTAACGTCATGTGCAAAAGAGTTTCCTTTTTAGGAGAAGAATGGATCTGCACGTGTTAAGTTTAACTTTAAAAATGTGAGTATGAGTGAAGGGTGGGGGGTGACAAATCCTATTTCCCAGCTCAAAGTTTGCCCCAGACCTCACTCCCAGTACCAAAATTTAATGGCCAACTCCCATTTGCAGTGCTTAAAATCCATTTTCCACGTGAAAAAAAAAAAAAAAAAGGCAAACCCCAGTTTCCATTTTACCCCTTCAGTGCCTCCAAATATATAACAGCTCCCCCAAATATACCCCCACCCCCCCCCCCCCAAATCTCAGACCCTGGCTGCCTGAATGACTTGCTTGCTGAACCGAGACGGACAAAATGGTTAATGGTTGACTGCATAACAGACTATCTTACTGGCTCCTTGACTGACTGACTGACTGACTGACTGACTGACTGACTGACTGACTGACTGACAGACTGACTGACTGACTGACTGACTGACTGACTGACTGACTTACATTGTATTAAATGGCACACTGGTAAACTGACTATAAAACCATCTGCCTGGCCTGATTACTGGCTGGCTGACTGATGAATGGACAACTTAGTCTTAAGGTCTGCCTGAACGATTGCCTGGCTGACGGCTCACTGACTGATGACTCGGTTAATGGCAGACAATGATGCTGGCTGGCTCACTGAATGACAGACTGACTTGCTACCTGGTGGACAGATAGAACACTGGTTGGCTGACAGATAGTATGATTAGCTGGTTGCTGATACTAACTCAGGCTGGCTGACTAACAGACTGGCAGGTTCCTGGCTACCTGTAGCTGGCTGGCTGACAACAGAATTCGCTGACTCGCTGTCTGACAGCTGAAGTAGCACGAACATGAAGCACTTACGGATAACAGAGGAAGAGACAATTCTGGATGCTGTTCTGCTGAATAAGTCTCCATGACAACCATACAAAGCCTGACACAAGCAGGATAAGTGCAGCACCCTTAAAGACTATTCCAACAAAATACTTCACCGTGTACAGTACCTCTGATGCCAGTGCCTGTAAATAAGATTCATGTGGTGGAAACAGGATATAAAATCTTCAGTCAAGTAACAAGCTTTGTATATCCATCAAAATTTTAAGAGGGTTAACCATCACCGAGCTTGAGGCCAGCTCAGTATCAGTGCTCCTGGTATAAAACGTGGAGTCTTCAAGTATCTTGGTATTATTTCTGTCAAGTTTTGCAGGCATTTTGATTGTTTGTTTCATATGAAAATATTATTTTCCTCCATTGAATAACTCAGTACAATGAGTGCCTGGGCTTGCCTGGCTCATGTCTGGGTCCCATGGTACCCATGTGCTAATGACATATGAGCCAGTTAGTTAATGTAAGGTTTAATCACAAAACAAATACTGTAAAAAAAGACTAAGACTAAAACCTTGTTTTTATTTTTTACTCGATAACTTGACTTTTTTACTATTAGGAACATGTTTACTTTCATTTATTTTATATTTTTGTTAGGTTATATATTTAGGTAGGTTAGGAGGGCTCCACTGAAAACCACCTTGGCGAGTTGGACCCCCTCATTCAATATTATTATTATTATTATTATTATTATTATTATTATTATTATTATTATTATTATTGTGCAACTACGTGACTGTAAAATCTACTTCCTTGATGGAAGTCAAATTCATGATCTTCTGCAAAACAGTTGCACAATCTTACCAAAAGTGGGTTTACAAAAAGACTAGAATCCAGATGAAATCCTTAAGTAAGGCCATTCGAAGAGAAGCGATTTACATTAAGAAGTACCACACCATTTGATGACTTATAAGTTTCCATCATTATGGTACTCATACAGGGGAAAACTGTTGCAATAATAAACATTACCTGCCCTAACATGTTCCACACCACTCTGCGGCTCAGGAAGATGGCAATGAACCACATCAGGTGAATGTCAACCATGTGAACATTCTACAGGGAAAAAATGCATGTGTTTTGTTACACTACAGGCCCCAGTTGATCAAAGGGCGGATAACTTTATCCACTGGGTAAAATACATGTATATTAGTTGGAGTTCATTTCATCCACTGGATAGCAATTTATCTGTTGGATAATGTTATCCACTCTTTGAACAACTGGGCCAAGAGGTTTAACTTTTGAATAGCTGTCAACATACAGTCACTGTCTTACATGTATGTGAAACGTTTAGTCACTTTTAGTTCCTGCTCAGATTTGCCTCACTTCTTGCATGTTGCCAATAAGTTATTCCCAAAACATAGATCCATATTTTTGTTCCATGTCCATCTAGACATGTATCATGTTGGGAAACTTTCCATGGACAAGTGCATTACGTTTTCCACACAACCCATGCAGCTTTACTGCCCTTCTTTTCTTCATCCCTATAATAATTTAACAAAGTGCCTTTTCCAAGGACGTTTTTCCAAAATGTGGGGCCAACATTTGACCTGTCCAATAAGGAAGAACAAAGGTTTGATCTCTAATTAACTGGAAAGTTAAATCAGTCCTTAGCAAACAGATGGAATCAAATAAGAAACAGCAATTCAAATTCAGAGGGGTATTGCCCAAAAGCAAGGGGGGGGGGGGGGGGGTTACCTTAATTACAGTGAAGCATTGATGTCTTGGGGAGCTATTTTGAACTAACCTGTGACCATACCCTCACTTCCCTTACATCTCTTTTCCCAGAAAAAAGCCCTGATCACAGGTTAATTTTAAAATTGAAAAGATCATGTTCATTTTAAGGTTTTATCATATATTTATTTATATTTTGAACATATAGGCTTCTTTTTACATAAAAAAATGGTAACTAGTCAGAAAATCAAATGTAGAAAAACACCTGATCGAGGAAATACTGTACCCTGTAATGTATCAACCTTCGTAAGTTCAACCCCTTCACTTTATTAAAACAAAAAAGACTAGTTTAATTGCCTACACCTAAAATCACAATTATCTGCATTGTGCAATCATTTGTGGGATAAAGGACTTCCAAAATGGCAGCAGAGATCAGCTGTGGTATGAATTCAGTTTTGAACAAGAAGCTAGCGGTAGCCTTCACTTGAGCCTTTTGATTTGAAGCTACAGTTCTCCCAAGGTACTAAAGAAATAACAATAATAATAAAACATTAAGATATGCCTGTCAACAGCTGTCATGTGCATCTCAGGGCTGTCTCCAGATTTTGAACTGTATCTCCTGGTCTCTAGATTTTGAGCCGTTTCTTTTGGTCTCCAGATTTATGTCAGTAATCTCCCGGATAATTGGCGAAGTTTGCTCTTTGTCGTAGACTTAACTTGCTGACAAGAAAATCTGAAATGTGTACTGTTGTCTCTGTCTGTGTTTAATGTACTCCCCCCCACCCCCCAACTGAACCTGTGAATTTGGCCTTGATGCGACGCCTCTGTAAGGCGCTTCGTCATTGCTGGCCGGGGAAGTCATATTCTCCAGATTTGAAGACATGTGAGGTTGACAGCCCTGGCATCTGGTTAATGAGGCTGTTATTTTGGTTAAGTTCTTAAGTTTATAATAAAACTTTCCAGGGGTGCGTGTGGAGCTTGGGATGCCTATGGAAATTCGCATCACGAAAAGAATTCAAACTGCAGCCACATGTACATCTAGAATCGCGGCTTTATGGCACAAGTAACTAGGCAGACATTCCAGTAGAGCTCTATGTTTTTTTGTTTTTTTTTTTCAGTAGAGCTCTATGTTACTTTGTGTCAACTCTAAGGCCAGCTAAGACAATGGCCTCCATGTCCCCTCTCTATAAATTCCCCAAAAGAGTTTTTGTCATTGTCGGTGCGCCTTTTTGTAAACTGGTACGTGTTTATCACAGTTCCCTCTTGTGATTTCCCTGGTTGCTGTACTTGGATTGAAAGTAAACTCATTCCATTGGTTCCAGAGAATAACCACACCTGTTGCATGGAAGATCCCTGAAAATTGTGAGGGGAGGGGTTCCAGAAGCCAAAATCTTTAAACAGCAGTATGAATCTAAACTGGAATTTCCAGAGGGGTGGGGGTGTGGGTTCAAACCCGCAAACCTTCCATGGGATCACAGATTAAGGGGAGAGGGGGAGATATTTTCTAGAACAACACAATCTGATGTCAAGCAGCCCCGCATTCTGTAATTTCTGAATAGAAGGCAGTGGATCTCTTTTTATTAGGTTTTGTTAACATGTTGGTCGAAAGAAATTGGTGATCCTCACCCCCCCCCCCCTTCCCCCCCAAGAAACTGACTGTTACTTTTGATAACCACTGAGGTGGAGATGGTTTTTCCATTTGTAATGTCACTGCACAAAAGTAATTTGTCAATGAACACGTCACCAGATCAGGCGCATTTTCTTTTTACACCTACTTTGAAATGGGAGATGTCTGTGTTTTTCATAACATTATACAAAATAATGTTTTACTTTTTTGGTAAGTAAAAGAGCTGGAACTGTCTGGCTTTGGCATTAGACCACAATTAGATCAGAAAGTGAGCAACGTTAATACAATATCAAGATGCCATTATTCAAGTTGCATTTTGTAAAAGGCAAGTTTGAGAAGCTGGAATCTCGGTTGTGCTAATTAAGAGACCCAGCAAAGAATAGGTTTGAAACCACTCATTCTGTAGTAAAAAAAAAAACAACAACAACAACTACAAAAACACGGTAATTGGCTGCCATATTTAAATCTGCATGAAAAGGATGAAGCAACATTCCAGAGTACATGTAAGTTTATAGATCTGCTCCATGACAAAACCTTTTTAGTATACACAGTTTTGGTTTCCATTATAAGGGACATATTTCTGGGTTGCTAAAAAAAATAATTCCATGAGGTAATGATCATGGTTATTCTAAAACTTAACCATATCAAGATGATTATCAAGCCAGGAAAATCTTTTCGTACATGTAATAATGTACCTAAATTTGGACTTTAACACAAGATTACAATAGATGTGTGTTATTTAAAAAACTCGAGGGAAAAAAAGAACAATGCCCTACAGTTCTCAAAGGAAGTAAATAATTATCATAACAATTAATTTCCGTGACGAATCTATTCACGTAATTCTAGAAGCTTGTCAATTTGTGATCACTTATCACTCACTGGCCATGAATATAACCTGATGCGGTCGATTTGTAAAATGCTGTCATTCTCCAAGCAAAAAATTAAACAAATGCGAGTCGATCGAAACAGTCCTAAAGTTAATATTTAAGTTAAGCTTGACAATCAATGAACAGGAACACCTGGTAAAGCGAAGGGTTTTTCGATAAGTTAGTAAACTGACTCGCGGAGCGTTAATTCGGCGTGGTGAATAATAATCATCCACACAGATGAAGCCAGCTTGGCACAATTATTCAGTTTACAAGCTCAGCAAACGCTGGCCCAAATGTGCGATTCGCGTTAAATTTATCGCCCAAAACAGCAGTGTTCGGTGAAAAATAAAATCGCACTTACCGTTTTGTAGATGTTGACGTGTTGGAGAACCAGAGCGCACAGAAGATACGATAGAAATAAAGCTTCGAACCCCATCGATGTAAACACTGGCAAACTTGGATGGGGGTAATGGTATAAAGGAGGGATTGTCAGTAACGAAGAAATTGAGTGTATGCCACTGTTGGATGGGGGAGATCCGTTCCTAGAGATAAGAAACAAAGTAAAAGCGAAAGTCAAAAACGTAAATAAGAAAAAAACAATGACCCTCATAGAAAGCTACTGCTTTTTCATGCGCTGTAAACAAGCACCCCTGGTAGATTTTCGCTGCTGAGTATTCTAAAATACACCAAGGTGATAATCTATTATTTCATTTAAACAGAGAAACCTGCAGAAAAAAGAAGACAAGCATAATTTTGACGAACCTGTAACCGCGAACCGCGTTCTGTAGACTACGAATACTCGACGGGGAACTCGCCTTTAGGGTGGCAAACTTTCTCCCTCCCGGCATCAAACGATAAAGCCAGAAGAAAATATAATCCACAATGGAAGAACTGGCAACCAGATAAAGGATGAACGGCCAAAGAAGCGTTCCAAACATCTACATTAGCAATCTCTCTCCTTTATATAATGTCTCTTTATTGTAAACCACAAAGTCAGCGACCGTCTGCTTCAACTTTTTACTAGCTACCCGCTGACCATTCTACTTCGGCCTCACATTTGTCGCGGTGACCAAATATTTACCTCTCACCACCCCACACCACCATACTGGGCCTGAAGCACAATAACGTTCTCAACAGAGAAATCAATATTTAATGATTTTGACAGCTAAATTTTAAAATCTTTATAATAAACAAAACTGAGTACCACCAGTCGATAAATATTTGAAGAAAATGCCAGGAGCCCATGCTGGACCATGCTGGAAATACTTCTTACTTGGCCTACCTCTGAGTCGATTTATTATTTTTATTTATTTGTTTTTTTCATTTATTTATTTGCTGCTTTATTTTCGGCAGGGTGAGTGTTGTAATGGAACTACATGAAATTCAGTTGGCAGAGAGCGCTACGGTCGGTATCCGCGAGGTCATTGGTTCGAATCCCGTTCATGCATTCAAGCCTGAATTTTTTTTTCAGCTTTTCTTTTTCCTTAATTGTTTAAGTTGTGTGCATAACTGCGATGGTCTTTCATTTATTAAAAATTGTTACAAAATAAAAAGAGAAAAAAAGTTCATTATTAAAAAAGCATTACAGCTCCAGCTGTAAATGAGTACAACAATATTTTCTTCAAGTTACAGGCTTTTCCACTCATCCCCCGCATGAACTGCTTCCACCCCAGAGATCAAGAAGCCTTTGGAAAAGGGAACACCCTTACATCCTGCCACGTGTCAGAACTGAACGTCATGAACGCTGTTTTGTGAATAGATGCCTTTTCAATTTTATCTAACTGTCTTTGCACATTTGTCAATCAGTAGTTTGTGATTAGTTCTTTTTTTTTATAGTAGTTAGTAAGTCCAGAGTGAGACGTATGACGCTGGACATCTTTTGGCATTTGTTAATAGAGAATTCATTATCACTATAGAAAAAATAAATAAATAAAAATAAACACACAGTGTCAAGAGCATCATGAGTAATCAAGGCGATACTGGGGTGAAGATATAAAAGTTTGAATGGAACAAAGCATCTATACTCGAAGGTACAATTTTGTAACTTTCATAATTCCAAATTTAACACACGAGTTCAAACAAAATCCGAGACTGAAGTATATATTTCCTGTAATTTTCGTTACAGAGGATGTGTAGGGAAAATCTGTAGGAGTGTAAAATTCACAGGAGCAGATACCGTGTCTCGAAATTTATTCTGTTGCCTCTCTGGGTTTTGAATGAAGAAAGTTATTGCTTTTTTTCTTGGATTATTTTCAATCATTCATACAAACGGTTGACTCAGTACCTTTTTTGCTTCCCACGGCGAGATCAGTTATGAAAATTTTAAGCAACCAGATTGCCCTTATTGATATGGGTTTATTTCAATTCTTTCTTTTAATCTAAGGGCCAGTTTCCCATTTATCATGATTAGCAGGCTAAATATTTGGTCAACAATCTCGCGGGTGATAGTACAGTAATATTACACACTGCTAGCTGCAAATAAATGTCAACCAGAAGCCTCCCTCGCACTGCACGCAGTCATCATTTTTAGGGGAGTCGTACAGTACCCCTCCACCCAAGGGAGTATATGGGGCGAAAATATTTGAAATACCATTTTTTTTTTATCCGATACGTTTTCGGTCCTTTATAAGGGATATTTGTATACGCTAACACGGTTTGGATCTGTTTGGGGCCTTCAGTCTAAGTCGCCGAAAACTTTAGGAAGAACACTGATCATAATCCCCGAATTTACCCTATGCTGTTGGTTTTCCGAAAACCCCAGCTGATCTTATTTCGCACTTTAAACGACATTTATTGTCCTTCAAAAACAAAAGGAAATTAATTTTCACAGGTTACTAAAGTTTTAGGCGACAAAACACCAATTTGAAACGCTTAGTAGGGGAGTAAGGCACGCAGTCCCCAGTGTGGTGGTCTATATGATTCCATCTATCTTTCACATTCATGTGTGGGCTGGGTGGGTGGTTGTTAAGATATGGACTGCGGCTGCTAGTGGCGCCTTTACATGCTGAAGTCCGATCTCACTCCACAGAAGAATTGTAAAACGCCACGAGAGTATGTTATCAGTGTGCGGTATATAAATACATACATTACATTATATTTTACAATTCAACCAGAATTCCCAGGGCGATTTACTCTTCTGACAGTCTCAGAATCGAACAGATATCCACCGAAAGGGACTATTGGGTGTCCCTGGTCAATGTTCAAAACAGTCTTGTGTTTCTTGCCCCTGCTGATTGCATCACATGATGGACATCTTGCTTGAGGTAGTACACTTCAACACAACCCGGAACTGAAATGAAGTTGGCAGGGCCAATTTGATCCTTTCCACGTTACCCAGGACAAATATAAAAGAAAAACTCGCCTTACTTGTTAATCTGGCTCTTCACACAGTCCGACACAATCAGGTCAAATAGACTTTGCGAGTTGTGGTTTGTTTTGCTATGATCTTCTTGCGCCTTGCTGCATTACTGGGTTCCAAGTCCAAGGTCCGATCCAAAATGCAATTTGTAAAAGTGAAAAATAGAAGCATTACTTGATCTTGGCGCTCAGCCGCGTTCGCTCGCGATGTACGTACTTTGTGCTCATTTAAAGGGTCTTCCTGACGTTTCGCTATACTTTTCAGTTTTTCATAAGTTTTACAGTAGTTCAAGATGCTTTTCGAATAGGTTGTCCGTGAGGAAGACGGCGCAAGACTGAAATTTCTTCATTAGCAAATCCTTTGAATGGAAGTCTCTAGAAGCAAGATGTGATATGGCACGCCTTTGCACGGTCTAACTTATTTTGAATGAATCAAGGGAAGTTACCAAAAGCTCTGCAAGGGATAGGTCACCCAGCTATGAGCTATTAAATCAGTACTAGGCTGTCAGACCATGACAATATCCAGCCAGATTGTAGGAGTAACTGTGATATATACTCTTTCTTTTTACCGAAGATCGATTGCAAATTGAACAAACTCCGCCAAAGGGTGAAAAATCCCGTGACTTTAAACACTTTCACGGCGAACGAAAGGCAGTAATTATAAAAGGATTTGAACGGGAACTGTATATGAAAGTACCAAACTCTGGAGGTATTTACCTTTCGCCCTCTCCTATCCGCGACTGCGAGAGAGCAGGATTCAACAAACTACTGAGCCAGCAGTTACACGAAGATAGCTTGGAATAAATGCCTAAATAAGTAAAATCGCACGGAACGTGCTCGAGTTATGCCCCCACTGACCCCCGTTAAGGATTTTTTTTACACGTAGAATTGAAGGAAATAATGACTTCCGCTAATTGCTTTTAACTAATAGAAAATTCCTCATTTCTCGAGGCCGAGGTTGTCTAATAAAAAGAGAGAAGATTAAAAGGTCCAAAACCCACAAAAACAGAAAGAAGCAAGGCGGAAAAAAGCAAAATAAAGTAAAATAAGTTAAAAGCAAATCCGCAGGGTCTAAAGTTTGACGAAACAATAACTAAAATTCTCAAAAGTTTGTTTTACTCCTCATGCCCAAACAATATCTTTCTAACGCACCTTCCAACACTGAAAAAAACGTTAGCGTTCAAAATAAAAATAAATTATAACATTTTCCTTGCTAGCTCGATTACCGAGCCAACCGGACCCGTCAGCAGCGGAAATGGGCGATATTCTACCAACGTTCAAATTTATATCAAAGTGGTCCCAGTTTTGGCCTGGGCATAAATTCGCAAAATTAAAAAAAAAAAAAAATAGGGTTTGAACATTAACGTCACCTAATTCTGTCCAATAGGGTTTGATTTTCGAAAACTTTGACGGGAAAATACAGTCGAACCTATATTAAGCGGTCACCCACGGAAATGACAGTACAGAATAAAAAAAACAAAAATCGCCGTTTTATATCATATTTGATCTTTTAATGTACACTTTATGGACAAAAGCATTTACAAAATGACTCACCCAGTTTAGAAAGTGAGGGGATCAGGGATGGTGCGCTGGAAAGAGTACTCGCCTCCCACCTGAATGCGTCATATGTTGGTTGATTTTGTTGTTGGTTCTCGTCCTTGCTCCGAGAGGTTTTTCTCCAGGTACTCTGGTTTTCCCCTGTCCTCAAAAACCAACATTTCCAAATTCCAATTCGATCTGGATTATTATCAAGCACTTAATCATGAGCCTCTGGCTCGGGAGATTGCGCAAGCACTCCCAATGTTATTGACATTAAATTCTAATTTAAATTTTAGCAATAAAATGATATGACAAAGGAGAACATAGACAAGTGCAAGAATGGACCGCGAATGAAACATAAATGCCAAGATCCTGCAGTCAGTATCCTACGATCCTTAGAAATTGAATTACCTGGCAGGCCATTTAATTTGTAATTATATTTTAAGTACCCAGCATGCAGAGATCCCTTCGATATTAAATCCTCTTCCCGATTTTTCTAGGGAGATCGAAGGGATCTTTGCTTGCAGCGTAATATTTTGGGGTGATTTCCTTTTACAAAGTAACCGTTTAAAACAGGTCAAGACAATATCTAGAAACAGCTCATTGGGAATTAGTAAGCTGAGTGAAGGATTAACACGACCAATTAGTAAAGGACAAAGTTACAGTAATCAAGGAAAGTAATTTATTTTATTAGACAAAAACACTGCATGAATACCTCTTTGAAACGAGTAAGAGACTGTCTACAAAGCCCAAAGTAATAAGACTTGATACTTACGGTAATTGTGATTAAAAAAGGTCATGTTTGTCTCTGGATTGCATCCAATAAATAATTTATGAATTCACTTTTCATGAATTCCAGCTAAGGTTATGTACTAATCTCGCTGGGGTGAACTTGTTTCGCTCTAATCCTCGCGCAAAAGTTACTCGCGTTTGACCAGAGCATTTTAAATTCTCGTTTGATAATTCTATTCAAATATCCATAAAGATATGGATTGATGACTCCGTTAACATAGTAAAGTCCAGATACCACATACTGTAACAACACAGGCGCGCGAACTCCTGAATGAAAAGACCAGATATTAACAACCATATGCGGTGCCCAGGAAATAAACAGAACTCCAACTATACATGCCAGCGTTATCGCAGTCTTGATTTCCGCTCGGAGAGCGGAATGAGGTTTGCGCACGCAATATTGTCCTGACACCACCATCGCTGACCCTTTCCTTGCCGACTCCGGCTCAAGAACGGGAGGTAGCTCTCTTCGACGCAGAGCCTCGACTTCGCGTGCTATTTGTCTGGAATGCCGCAAGGCTACCCGCAGTATACTGCTATATATGAAAATGATGGAAACCAATGGTAAGAAGTACATCGTGGTTAGTTTAAAGTATGTAAAGCTGACGGACGTGTGATAGTCAGTCTCACACAGCCATACTCCCGGAATATACTTATAATCGCTCCAGCCCAGGAGAGGAAAACACGCTGTGATCAGCGCATACAGCCAAATGCCAATTATAGATAGAACGGTCTTATTCCGCGTGACCCAGCCTTTGTATTTGAGAGGAATAATTATTGCCAGATATCTGTCGATGCTGACTGACAACAGCGTTAGCACCGAAACGGTGCTAGAGGCGTGCTGGAAATAACCAATGATACCACACCCGGTCTTCCCTAAGACGTTCGATTTTTTAATTGTTGAAGCAACGCCAAACGGTAGCAGGAATACTCCAACCAGGATGTCATTAATAGCCAGGTTTACCAGGAAGAGACAGGAAGGGCAGTGGAGACGCCTCACGCGATAGATGATATAACAGATGGTTGAGTTTCCGATGACTATAAGTACAATCATCAAAATGATTACAACAACAAGAGGTGTAACCATGGTGATATTAGTCTTTGTGCATGTAGTCAGCTAAGAGGATTTCTTCATTTGCTTGCCCTTGAAGAAAATAGTGTAACCGTTTCTTTTTTCCGTAAAGCTTGAACACCTGATGACATAAAGAAACAAAATTAAGTACTTTGTTAGTAAAAAGTGATGAAACATTTATGTGTAGATCTTAATGGTTTAATTCCCAAACGTTTTTCCTGCTGGTGCCGAATAGTTAATTCAGTGTAACAATGTGACAAAGCCAAGCGACAAAGCTTAGCGTAAGCTGAGGTAAGCGTGACAGCTGAACAAAAACGTAAGATCTTTTCTTCGTGGCTGAGCGTGCGATTTCCCTGGTATGCTTGAATCTTGATTAAACAGCACAGGAGGCAACGATTAAGATAACTTTTCAAAACATGGAGACTGACAAAAAGACTGACAACACGCTTCTTTGGCCATTTTTCTACATTTTACTTGCAATTGGCTACTTCAAAAAGTTAACATTCTGTAACTCTACTTACTAGTAGGAGGCAAGGGGTTGTTTTTAAAAAACGCCTTAACTATTTAACAAATCCACGACAGTTTTCTATCGTCGATGCTCTTATAGGCCATAAAATGGCGTCGTTCAAAACTCAAGTGGAACCTCGAGGCGCGGGCGAGTGGTTTCACTGCCAAGTCTTGAACATTTTATGGTCTACAAGAGTATAGACCATAGGAAACTGCCGTTGCTTTGTTTTATAATAAAATGAAAAGGAAAAAGTAAGGGCAGCATTGGCTTTATTTTCTGTTGAGGAAGTGAACGCGTCATAGCTGACTTCATTTTTATTGTCTAAAACCTTATAGACAATAATTACGAGCCAATCAGCGCGTGGGAGAATTTTGACAATCATTGTTAAAAGCACTTTAAGCATTATCATCGGATGAAGTTTAAAGTTTCAACAAATGGACTCTTGCCATTAAGCTGTCATTAGGCCTTCGTTTCAAATTAACACCACAGTGTAATCATCATAAAAACTTTATGAAAACTTAAATGACATAGCCACGTCGCCTGAAAGTCGCCACGTTTCCAACGAGCTCTGAGATGACGAATAACCGGAAATTTTATTTTAGAGAACAATCATGCAAAACTGGCAATCACTTGTTCTACGTATGCGCCTGTTGTCAGATAACTATAACGATCCGATTTTCTTGGCATGTAGCACGGTCGATAATTACCAGGGGATAACTGAGTGGCTGGCCGGGTGAGTGGGGTGCTCTGTTCTGTCCCTATCCAGTGGATAAAATGTATTGGTAGCGGTTAATGTACTGGGTAGAGTTAGCGCTCTTTGGACAACCGGGGCCAGGCCTACGGTGGATGGAAGACGTACAGATACAATACTACCCTCTCAATCCGTTCCCTAACGGATCAGTATAGTCCAAAACATGGTTGTTTGAAGGTGTTCCTAATACAAGAAAATGACGATGCAAGCTTTTTCACGCGGCTTAGGTCAAAAGAAAGTGGCCCCAAAAACAAAATTTTCACTGTATCTTTCCAACGATAGACCGGCGCAATTGCATGGACTTTCTATAGCCGTAGGCAACACCCTCGACCATATCTACCAAGAACCCTAGTTATCTGTTGTATGGTTTGCACCGAATCTACGAAGCGGACCGTACATGTGAGTTCTGCGGTGGTGTAGCGGTTAGTTGTCGGTCTTTCCAAGTCGGTCAGTGGTACGAGGCTTATTAATCTTTGGGTAGTGTGGCGTTGTTTCCTGAAATAGGAAACCTTACTCTATATTGTCTCTTGCCGTCATAATTTGGCCTACCTATAACCAGCGTTTTTCTGTTGAACATTTTCAGCCCTACCAATATAAGGCTTTGAACGCGGTTGAGACAAACACGCAAGCGGTTGAGGATACTTGCTAGCCATCTGTGAATGCGTTGCGAAGAACCGTTAGCGAAAGCTTTGTGTCTTTGACGGACGTGACTAGCATCCTATCTGTGGGAGTCATGCTCTTAATTAATTGCCTTGTGCTACGTGCAGTATAACCAGAATAAAATGGCGATGACGGTGGTTGCTCTCGACAAGCGTGCCACATTACCATTCGAGATCTAAACCGGTCAAATTTTTATCCATACCTTTCTCTAGAGCAGTGGCCAAGACATGCCTTGTTTTCGACGAAACTAGCCCTAAAACGATCCAATTCGTATAGCGTTTACCCGAAAGCTTATGTAAGCACTCAACTTTACTAAATCCCCCATTTCAAGGAAGTCAATTTGGGTTTCGATGTATTGAAAGTTGCCGCTAATAGGTATCGACCGCGCTGAAATCCTCTACCACTCGAAAATAAACTCAGATGTTCGGAAAGATGCATGAAGAAATCCTACAAAGAAAGAAAGTTGCCAATTTATCTCTCTTGTCGATAATTCGATTCCATTTAAGCGGCGTAAGGAAATGAGTAGCCTCTGAGCTCCAATATCTCCATTAAGCTCTTCCTGTTGGTCATTTGTGCGCTTGCTCTTTACACCTCTATTATTCCAGTTCGCTATCTATGGCGGATCTATGAACGTATGTATCCGTATATGCTTCGATCGATCGCCGGCTTATCTCTGATAATCGAAAAAAACAGAGAACAAACTAGCACTGATGAGAAATTTCTAGCAAGTAAGCTCACAATGTTAGAGAACACAATTCTTTGACAAAATTAAACGCTCTCGAAATCGAATTGTTCTCGATCGAGAGGCTTTTTCCTCCCATTCAGAATCAAATTGGCTTTTCACCGCAACCTAAATTTGAGTTTCTTTAACGCTTGCGTGCAGTCATCTCCAATTTCATAACAATAGAAAGGAGAGAAAAGATGCCTTCCTTCAGTTTTTAAAATAATGACTTCCCAGCACATTTGTATTAACATAACACTTGAATCGATTAGACTGGTGGCGTTTTCGCAATAACAAGAGCATTACCTTTAAATAGACTGAGTTTCAGTTGTCGTTTTATCTAGAACAAAACGCATTCTAAGCAAATCCTAAGTCGAATGTTTGGTCTGTCCTTGGATCTTTAATTCACCCGATCGGGGGGAAGAGAGCGTCATAGGATAAAGTTTTGTTAGGTATAAACAGGAATTCGGAGTAAACCGCAACGACGTATCCGACCTTTATCGACGCTCTTGACATTCATTCCTTTTAAACAAGTACAAATTGTTAAATACTAAAAGCGTTAGTTAAAAGAATTAGAAGAAAACATATCAAGGCTCAGGCAGAGAAACGATTCAGCAAGTTTTACAAAAGGGAAGGGGAAGGGGGGGAGGGGGGGGGGAGAAGGTTTAAAATTGCGTACATTAGCTAGCTATAAACCATAAACCCTTTTGCGGTCTAGTAATGACTAAAGAAGAGATTCTTTAGCGCTAAAACGAATTTTAAAACATAATTCGTCGTTGTTGTTTCAACGCTGGTAGAATGTACATAAATTCACTTAATAAAAATTTCCTTTTCCTGTCGGTCATTTATTATAGTTCGGACATGACAATAAAGTCAAGCTTTTCCAGTTTTGAATTCAATTTAACTACAATAAGCGCACTCTTTAACTCGACTAAATGCAAGCTTAGTTCGCCCGACAGCCGGCCTACACATTGAACCGGCTTTAAACGTACTGCCTCTTTCGAATGAGAAACAAACGCTGGTAAAATCGTAAATATAACGTGCTGAATATTCACAAGAAAGCATAGATCGCAGGTGATTAATTAAGGCCTTTAGAAAACAGATAAAATCAAACAGAAAAAAACGTTTTGCTCCTAGGCAGTCAGTTTTCTTCGTTTACCAGCTCTGGCACGGTTTTCTCTTCTACCGTCCGTAGCAGCACTCACAGCGCCGTACGGCTAGACCTTTTGAAAGAAATTGAAAATAAAAAAAACCTTCCCCCCCCCCCCCCAAAAAAGAAAATTATTTTTCGTGTTTATTTTTCGTGCAAGCAGGTGCTACCGTCTGATTTAATTTTTTCCGTCTTGGACGGCAAATGACTTCGCGGGAATGTTTAAAGCGTTGTTGTTAAGTACAAGAACAGTTTTCTTACACTGTGAGTTTGTACCTTTCGATCCCCTTTTGACAGGTACATCTCTGCTCAAACGAAAATACATAACATTTATATTTTACGAGTGCAAGATTAATCTGAAATATTAAGTGCCTCCTAGTGATATGCAGCAGCCAAATGAACACATCTAAAAGCGCCAAATAAATAAAGTTAATTGCCTTAGCATGTGAATGCATGAAGCTCTGCTTCTTAATTTTTAATATCTATTGTTTTGTAAGAGAAGGTACCTTCTTCTTATTCTTCTTCTGTATAGAAGATATTTAATTACCTTGTGCTAGGAAAATACGTTTTAATGTCCTTTACACTCGCACAACCTAAAAACGCATTTTTCTTCCCAATACTCTGAAACAATTTAAATGGATACATTCGTTTTTGTGAAATATAGTTTTTCAAAGACTAGACCTTGCTGTATATAAAACTAAGCTTAGCACAATGCTGCAAATAAAGTTCCACCTTTATGGAAGAAGTCAACATTGGGGTGTGAAGAATCGAAAAAAAACGACAACCATTCTCACCTATTCAATCCCGGAAACAACTTGAAAGGCGTGAACACGATGACAAGCAGAAAATTGTTCAAGATATCACATCTCACTTTTGGCGCGCGAACCTTTTTCCCGCAATACTCAGTTCAAGCGAGTAAAACGCCTTTCACCTGGTGTTGAAATTAACAATTGGCTCTCAAACATGCCGCTAACCATGGATAATTCATAAACGCGTAATAATAAATATTTCATCAAGCAGTGCTCATCTTTAATCACTTAGATCGTATGATATTTGCCGCCAAGTCCTCATACAGGTCTGGACTGTGTTTCACTGATACTAATTGCCTTTAAATGATTGGTTCATTGCCGGAGAAAATTATACTCAAGAGGGAAAAATAAGGAACGAAAGTTTGTTTGAGTTGTACATCATGGAAACCAAACTTCGACTTATTTTTCAGTAATCCACGTACCTGAAGATAGCAATGCCAAATGCCAAAATACTTTGCACTTGTTTTGATATGCATTCGCCTGTGTTTGAAAATTATCCTGTGAAATCGCGCGGAAATATCGCCTGATGCTTAGCCGACGGGTCCGTAGGCCGAGATGGCTAAAGTCGGGGAATGTTCCGCAAGATTGAGCAGGATAATTGCTTTATTATTCAACTGACATTGATAACAAAGCACAGTTTTATAGCGAAAAAGCTGGAAACGATCTTCTGAGGTCATTACTTGTTTGAAAGCGCTCTATCATTTTTCTCCCCGATACGCAAAATTATTTATATCACACATATCTGCTGTGTATTGATGACGAATATTGAGTGCATTATGACCATATTTGGGAAGTCGGTGTTAAAATGCCTTGAATAATAAGTTTGGATGGATAGTAAATAGTGATATCCACCTCATATTTGGTGAATAATTATTAATAATTTTATGAATATTTCCCGTCGACATCATGAACTAAACCTAATTAATGTTTTTTTCTTCCGATTTATTAGAGATTTTATCGAATGAGCGGACTACACTCTTACATGTCCTAAAGCGAAGCGAAAAGCGAAAGGATTGAGTCACGTGTCACCTGCTTTTAGTAACAAATGGAAGTATCTAAATTACGGAATCAAATTCTGAGTGCAACTCTCTTCAGAGCTCACCAGGTGACTGTGGAGTGAGTAGGGGAGAGGGGAGGGGATTATAAATGAAGCTGGCTTCAAGAGGTCCAAGAGGAGAGAACTACATATTATTCTACACAAAACAGCATCGATAAATTAATTAGATGAAAAAAGTTATATTGTTAATTTCATAAGAAGTTGACGTCCAAAATTAATTCGAGTTAGCAGGGTTGGTGTTGACTTTCAAGTATCCTGTTAATAGGCCTTATCACGGATTTTGACGCCATTTTGACGAGTAGGCAAACACGTCTTGAAATAACAGTGTTTGTATGAAAATCCGATGTCAATTAATTTTCATAAAACATCGCTTCTGAAAAATTCATGAATTGGAATCTTTTGGCACTAGGAAAAAGATTTTGAGAAAAAAAATTGAAGGGATGTAGCTGTGCCAGAACGCGTCCTGTCGTGTTTTGAACTTTCCATACATTTCCGTATTTTTTTCTCGCGAACTATTTTTAGTAGCATGCAGTCCACGGCTGGTTCGCAGACAAATGTATGGAAATGTCAAAACGCAACTAGATGCTTTCTAACACAGCTAAATTCCTCAGTTATTTTCTGTAAAATCCTTTGCGGGATTCTACTCTCAAGAGCGTGAAATTACAAATTCAATTAATTTTAAAATCCGGTAATAACCGATGAAAATCGAAAGTTTTGATAAATATCCTATGTACGCCAAACGGACCTACAAGCGGTCCCCTGCTCCATCATAACAAAGAAATGAGAACGTTGAGTACTTTCCCTTCTCAGTGGTGTTATTTTTGTTGGTCTAAGGACTCGATAAAACTGACAGAGTGAACGTAAAGACGCAGTATATTATACAAGCTTCTGCTAGAACAAAATCTCTTTATTCTACAGTGTAGATTCGATAAAGGATGAAAAATGGATAATGCTCACAATCCCAGGCACGCTACGTCACAATCTTTGAGATTACTGTAAAATCGCTCCAAAAATGCTTAGCTCCCGAATAAGGTAGAGAATTTTTTTGGTCGGTAGGATAAATAAATATCCGACTCAGTTTACGATCCATAAAGAACTATAGAGAACTATATCGCATATTTTTTCGCATGTCATCCAGCCATTTATCATGTTTATATAGCTAGCTGTTATAACGGGGGCTTTTGTAGGCTTAAGGTGGAATTTGTACTGCCACGTAAATTCTACGTGCATACGGACGTATAAACTTTAATAAAATTGATTGGCTTTACGTACTTAAATAAATAGAAATAAGGAATGATGTATGAACAGCGGCTTCCTAAGCGGAAAAAGTTGAGCGCCGTTCAACTTTTTACGTTCGTAAGCGCGTCATACGCGCATAGAATTTTAGGTGAAGGTGGAAATCCACCTTTAATAAACAATACTGGCTCATAACAGTTCAAATCGAACCTTGTTACGTAAGAGAATCTGTGAGCTCTTTACAGGAACAAATCAACTTGTACAAAATTAAACTGCACACCAAATAGCTTTACTCAAAAATCTGCAGAAAAGCAATTAAACGCGAGAAATTTCGCTGAAAAGCTGGGTAGGCAAATTGATACTGTCCTATTTGCATGCGAATGCAACTTCCTGATCATGAAATGCAAATGTGCAGTATGTTTCTATTCGAAACCCAGTTTATTGTGAATTTACCAGCGTGGGAGAAAACAACACCAGCAAATTCGGCATCATGTTAGTGCGTTAAATTGTTAATGAAATTAATTTCCGTATATTTCTACAAGAAAACAAATATTGTCCTCGGCCGATGTACAAGGGCAAATTAAACTTTAGTGGGGCCATCCTACTTCCCCTCAAATCAAACGTTGTTATTATTAAAGTTCGCAGAGGGGCGGTCTTATTTTCCCTTTAGGTAAATAAACTGTAAGCGGACCATTAATAATAAGGATATTAAGATAATTCCATTGTATCGCATTGCGCATTCTTACTGCGCATATTCTGCGCATAATTTCTCGCGTCAATAGCGCGCGCTTAGCGCGCGCGTTGAAAACATAGTCTGTTTTCAAATATGCTGAGCCTAGTCAATAACTAAATGCCTATTTCTTCCTAAACGAGCATTGTGACCTATCTTTTTTATTCTGTTATTTTTACTTAGCTATTATCTTGTTTATGTTTAAGAATTTCAAGAAAAGTTGACGACAGAAAAAATAATTATTGCCAGAAATACGAGCTTACCCACCACTCGCGGGTATAAAATAGCGATACTGAGAACTCGCACGCAAGAAGCGTTTTGGGTCGATACTGCTTCATATTTTGGTTCTCTGCCAAGAAATTCACTTTTAGTTGCCGATTATGCTTTATACATTGTGTCTAACGTTTTTCTAAGTCGTGTTTTATCTATGTAACTTCTGTTACTTCCAGACATGGCAATAACTGATCAAATAAATTCATTTTTGGAAGCAAATATTACAAGCGATAATGGGGTAAATTGAGCGGATCGTACTTTCTCCGCAGACATGGTGACCTGTCTTTTTTTATTTCATTTCTCGAAATAATACGTAGTAGTGAACAATCACAGAAAGTTTGAGAAAATTTTCACGACAACTTTTATTTCGCGGGAATCACCTTAAACAGAAGGAGATAAGTAATATACCTAGTCACGACAAACGACGCCATCTTGGATCAGAAAGGCAAAAAAAAAGAGGCGAGGTTACTTATTCCATTATACCGTTCCTTGCACACAGTTTGCCAAATCGCGGTCTTTGGAGTTAAAATGACTCCCGTGTGCTGAAACGGGAATAACTTTTCCCTGTTCATGAAAAATTTCCTCTTTTTATACTGAGACTGTGCTTAGTTATCCGATGAAATTTACAAATTTCATATTCGCGCGAAAAAATTTACATAGAAATGCATGAAAAAATTGAAACGCAAATTGAAACGCTCACGGCGTGCACGATACGCCCAAATTTTAATTTGTGTGCGGTCGCATTTTGTCGAATAACTCAACACGGTTTCAACCTACACACTGGAAACTTGACACGGGCAGAGAAGAATTATTCACCTTACAGCAAAGAAGAACCTTTTTTGTGTTATAGACCACGATTACTCAAGCTCCACGGACAAAACAGTTGTAAGGCTGATGCATGAATGGGTATCGGTAAACTCGCTCCAATTTTTTGCTTTTTAGTCCAACATGGCATCCCGCCAAGGTCTATAAATGATTGTGGCCTGCAAGCAAAGCCTTCTTGGCGTAATTGTAAAAGGTTTTGGTTTTCAATTGAAACCTCATTTATTTGGACAACAAAGAGTAAACAAACAAATAAATAAATAACAAAACAAACTGGTTCGGCACTCTTGTTTGCAAACAGTATTCCGTGGGAAACAAGTGATAGACAGCTAATGTGGTGGATTTAACTAAGAAATTTAACGATTGATAATATCACTGATAAATAACTATTCTCAAAATCCTCGGTAAAAGATGAAGCAATCAATTCAACATGGGTTCTTGACAAGTTTACCCGGGGTAAGTAAGCGATCAATCCGTGTTTACTCGGCGAGGTGTTTATCAAACACCGCTTAGTTTAGTTTCAACCTGACATGAAATTATATGTCAATCAGATCCCACAAAGCGTCCTTTTCGTACAGCTCAATAAGCTTTTTTTTTATATCTAGGCGCTGAACCAATTTCTTCACAAAACATTTATACTTTCGATCCGAACATTTTACGCTGTAAGATGTTAATTATCTTTAGTTTCTTTCTCCCTCGGTAATTTTCGTTTTATGTATTGATGGTCCCCGGAAACTGACAAAAAAGCAAGAATGAAAGTTGGTTGTGAAGAAGTGATGGAAAATGCATAATAAACTATGCATTGCCTGACTGGGGCAAAAGAAGAACTTCTCATCCAAAAGCCTCGATTTTAAAGTTTTCTATGACGAAAATCGCATCTAAAAATTCATAAATGTAGCTTCTTTTGGCCTAAAATGAGCTGAACATTAATCATATGAATTACAAAATAAAAAATTGAAAGAACATTACCATACACAAGTTAGGACGCCACCCTTTTGTCCTTTGAAAACGAGCTGGGCCCTCTCTAGTTAAGAAAAAGAATAATTACTTCTATTTTCTGCATCACTTAGTTTTTTTACCTCTTAGTATGTATTGATTCGGACCGGAGACATTTTTTGACTCATTACTACAGGTTTCATAATAAAAACATTCTTATTGAAGCTTGATTAATTATTCCCTTTTTTCCGAGAACAAATTTAAACTTTGACACACTTTAAACCTTACCAGAATTAGTTTGAGTAAAATTCATCAATTCTTGTTATGAATAAATCCTACTGAGTTTTTTTTTCTGTTAAAGCAGATGTCAGTTTATACGACTAAAATTATCACTGAACTTTTTGTGCTTCATAATTTTCCTTATACAGTGGAAACTCGATCATTCGAGCCCTAACTCGATTTTTCGAAACTCCCGATTTTTCGAACCACAAGTTGTTTCCCTGAGATTGGCGTCGGTCAGAATTTTACCTCCGATTTTTGAAACTCCAGGTTCCTCGAATTAAATTCAGTTTCCCTTAAATGTTCGAAAAATCGGTATTCTACAGTAAATAACTAGGAATCTTTCAAATGTACCTGTTCCATAACCTGAGACTACTCAATTAAACATGAAGTTTTGGCATTACAATATGCAGATGAGAAAATTGAGTTTTCTCTTTTTTTAATCCAACGTTTAAATGAATCATGAGGTTTACAGGTTTTGCTGTTAATTTGGTGAGATTATTTACCTTCGCCAAAGGATTGAAAGTGAAACTAATAGAATTATTTGATCAAATTTCCTTATAAACAAATGAGATGACATTGGTTCAATATTTCTTTTGATGCTGTCATCGAAAAATATATTACAAAAAGCTTTTTAAAGCACCACAACAATCACTGGTATAGCAGGTGCATTTCATATTATTTTTGGTCGGTATATTCCTAATTTAAAATTCTAGAAGGTTTCGTATTGAAATTTTTAAAATATAATATAACATTTTTTATCACACCTTTTTACCTAGCGAGGTGTTTGTTAGAAAAACAAGAATTAAGTTAGTATAACAAGTTCACGTCTAATTTCTTTTTATTTTCTTGGAGTTCGTTTGATTTTTACAAATTTTTAGTAGTATATTTGATTGTGTCAGTAACTAAAGGCCAAGGGCGGTTTCTGTACGTTTGGTTTATTCTCCATTTTGAACAGCGATCTGTATAACTCTGCTGTTGTTAGCGGAGCAGGGAGGATTTCCTTTGAGGCTTTTTAAAACGGGATTACTAGAAGCATCTCTAGTATTTCCCGAACTAGCGGCGAACATTATTTTAGCAACTGAGGGCTATAAGGTTTGGACTCTCCCTCTACCAATTACAAAATTGGTTAGTGTTTTTATCCGTGAAGCAGTAATAGTTTTTTTTTTCAAACTCGATAACAAGAAATGTTTGGGGACCATTCATTGATCACGATATAGTTTTGACCGAGTCTATTTGAAAGCTTCTACAAATCATTATTATCAATATTAGTATTATTTTAAACTTTTCCCTTAATCATGAATCGACTTGTGCTTTATTTTATAATAGGGTACCCTTGCCATAAGAGAGGACAGAAGCATCAAACGATTCCTTCATTTGAAGACCTACCTCAAAAATTCGGGTTTGATTAAGAAGAAAAACTTAGTGTTTTCTCTTCTATGGTGTAACGTAACATGAATATATTAATCGCTCTTGTTTTCAAAGGGACAAAAAATGCCGTTTGGTTGACGATATAGGGCCAGGCAAGACTTTCGGAAAGCCAACAGCGTCTTGTAAATTCAGCGGATTTGGCACTGTTCCTTAAAACGTTATACGCTCTTAAAATTTCAGCTAAGGTAACCAAACAGATGAAACCGGCTGTTAGCGTAAACAAATATCCAAACGGCCAAGGCCCAAATACGATCATAGAAAACAGAAAACTGAAGACATCTAAAGTATTATTCTTAAAACTCTTCGCTGGTGTGTCCGTAAGGGGATCATAACAGGATACATTTAAATCGAAATTGTTTTATTGTTGGGGAAAAAGTTAGAAACGAAAAGTTGTACATAACAAATAAAACGTGCCTAACCGCAAATAAAACAAAGAACGACAGAAAATTGGCAAGTCAAAGGCAACAGAAGGAACAAGAGAATATATATATATGATCTTGTTCAACGATAACATACCTTTTTTTTAGTCGGCGAAACCGTGCATATCTAAGCCTTTGGGATTTTCATCGGACGTTTTAAAATCATCAAGAGCCAAACATCGGCGTGCTGATTGAAGATCGCGAGGATATGTCTCCTTGGCATGACAACTTCTTGAATTATATTTTTTCTGTATTGGCACAGTTTGACGAAAAGCAATCATATGACTGACAGTGTTTTATGAGAACTGTCGTAATTGATAATAGCATTGCACTGAAGCTGATAGCGTCAGTCTTCTTTTATAATAGCGTGGTTAATTTAAAAAACATCGACTATTTTTTTTATTCTTAGAGATTCAATCTCAATTACGGAAGATAAAATAATACGTTCGATCTAGGTGAGTCACGAGTCTAATTTTAAAAGTTCATTACGCAAGGTTTTAGAAAATTTGTTCAGAGAAAACGCTGGGAAGAGCAGTTTCTGAATATATATCGTGAAAAGAAAGCTTAAAAAGTTCTACGATTGCAGAATTCTTGTGTTATTTTTTAGACTGTTTTATTATTCGGCATAAAGGAAAACGACGACGGAAAAGGAAAAAAAATTAAACGATTTACAAGAGTATTGCTCTCTTACAAGATAAATAAGTCAAAATAAACACGGGGAAAACCCCTGCTCTTCCTACGCGTTAAAAACCATCACTTGCTTAAAATAAACTTCTAGGATATTTAATTTATCGATATCCTCTATGTTGTTAGCTTTCTTACCTAAATCATGCAAGATTCGCAAGCTTACAAAAAGCCTCTTCCACCCTTTAAATTATAATTTTGAAGGAGTGTCGTACTTATTACATTCGTATTTTGCTTGCAATATCCCCTCCATTTCGATGCTACGGCGTTTTCTGACTATTACGTCATTGTTACGTCACACTTTCGTCTCACCCCAGTGTATATCTTGGCAACATGTTTTCTGGATACAACAGTAATTATGGTTTGAGAAATTAGAACACAACTACCAAAACCCAGTGCGATTCCCTTTTTTGTTGGTTTTTAAAACTTATACTTAAAATCGCTGCAATTTAATTGTGCAAGCTGTACTAAGAAAAAAAAATCCACCAGTAGAATTCCTGGGGTCCGTTTCGGTAAAATTCTCAGAAAACCCGAGGAAAAGTGTTTTTAATTCCGTTTGCTGTCGCTTGAAACATTTTGTGCAAACTATCCCATCATCTTTGTTAATTATAATCTTCTAAGGGTTTCAACGTTCAATGAACACTGTGCTCGTAATTTAAGGTCTCGAGACGTTCCACAAAGGATTTCATTTTTCAGAGTTATAAATAACAACCGTTCATGACTATTACCCCAGAGAAACGCCATTTTTTGCTTTTCGAGATGGTGAGAGATTTTAGGTGTCCATTGGTTAAGGGTACTGAACAAAATGTGGTATCAGCTGTAAATGACTAACTGTTCTAAATAGCATAAAGCTCAAGGTAGGTTGTAGTAAATTACTGTGTAGCGATATCGGCGATCGGTAACAAGTTTCTGCTTACGTTAAGTGAGAGCTTTGAGAAAACTGCTGGTAATTTACCACACATCATGATAACACAACACCATAGGGAAAAGGGTTCTAGATAGCCAGAATTGAGGAAGTGCACAACAGTCAGTTGGAAGAGAACAGCTTTTCCCGTCAAACAGTGAGACCTTTGAGCCTCTCACTTACATGAGTTTAGAGTAGCAAACAAAGTACGGTAAAACAGTTTACAACGGAAAGGTGTTTCTCATCAATATCGTGAGGTTTCCTATTCCTTCGTAGACTTCCTAGGGTTAACGATCAGTTGGAAATTCATGGGCTCACCTCAGCTCAGCGCCTTAACTTTCACTGTAGAGTAGATGCTCCGATTTACTATTTGTGCACGGCATTCGAGCTACGCGGTACCACATACATTGTAACCTTGATATTCTCGTCTGGCCTCGTAGCTATTTCGGTAGAGCAATGGTTTATAACCAAGAAGTCTTGGGTTGATTGCCACTGAGGTCTAGGAATTTTATTTATACCTCATGTGCTTTCCATTCCCTTCCAGGGGCTAGCACTCAGTTGGAATTCATGGATTCACTACAGTACTTTAAATTTCACTGCAAAGGTAATTCTCTGAATCACCAGGGGTGCCAGACTGCCGAGAAATCTTTCTTTTATTTATTTATTTATTTAGCTTCGTCTAACTAAAATACAGATACAGATCTATATGCATGAATACGTAAAAAAAAATATTACGCAGGAAGACCACTACAGCCTAGCCAATTACAGCGGATCCCACGTTAAAATCTACTGAACTAGGGCCATAACATATCGGAGAGATGCGATAGAATATTTTCCTTTTCTTTCTTTCTTTCTTTCTTTCTTTCTTTCTTTCTTTCTTTCTTTCTTTCTTTCTTTCTTTCTTTCTTTCTTTCTTTCTTTTTTTTTGTTAGACTGCAATAAAACAAATTCGTAGCCAAAGAATTGGTTTCCTAGGTATGATCAATTTAAAACCTTCAATATTTTTTTTTATATTTATTTAGGTTCTGTTAATTACTTTTCCCAGCTGCGTTCCCTGTAGTTAGCGATTAGAACCTTCTAGATCGAACCTGCTAAAGGGTCTTCTCTTAATATATGATCATAAATGGTCTTCATTTTGTCCCTTGAAATGCATGCGTTATTTTTTCTCGTGAATCGTGATTTGGTCCGTGATAGGGTCTTGAGCTGTGACTTTTCTTAATACCACGAACTGTGCATATTTCGCTGGGAAACATGAGTTTGGTTTATGTCTTATTATTTTGTGAAAGCCTACAATTATAACTTTTTAATTAACACACAATATTGCATGATCGAGATTTAGTCTCATTGGCCCCGGAGACTTATATATGGGGGAAATACATCATGGATGAAAAGGAAGTCATACTGTAAGGCAAGTGCTTTACTCGATCTGAAAATTCTTGCAAGTAATTTTAGTTTGTGTACAGAAAATGTCTCCTTTTCTTGTAAAATGTGAAATGCCCATTTTATTATCCGTGCATTATATTAATTGTTTGATAAATTTAGATCCGATTGCCGCTTTAATTAAGTATAAAGACGATGATTGTATATATTATTAGGAATTTGAAGCCACAGTTTTAATGTATATAGCATATCGCTTAAACATATTTTTAGATTTGTGATTTGATGTTAATACTTAATTTCTATTTACTTTTATTTTATCTGTAAATACACGACCCCACCAGCTCTGCTGAATACTCCATCGTGTTTAAAGAAAGTGCTCAGATGAGTTCAGTTCAATTTTCTACGCACCGTGACCAAGCCACCCCCTCCCCCCACCCGACCCCTCCCCTTCATCCATTATCACTTTATTTCTGGATCACTTTTCGAAACCGGAAAGTTCAATGATATGTGCAGTTAATTATCACGATAAAAGTATTGGAGTAGTTGCCAGTGATGCAGTCACAATTTCAAGTACAGTGCAGTACAAGGATCATATTATAATACGTTGAAACTGATCTCAAAAAGCCGTTAAAACGGACTACATTGCTGTTTTGCTTCCCTTGAAAGTCGCCTTGCCTTAAGTACCGCTCGAAGGCAATTTTGAACATGGGGTAAAATGCAATCTCATAAGCTGTTGTTGTAGTTGCCGTTTAGTAAAAATAAATATATAAAGTAAATAAATAAATAAATAAATAAATGAATAAATAAATAAATAAATAAATTAATTAATTAATAATGAAAAAATATTTTTAGTCCGGTATGAATAACTATTCTCCGGCCTTGATTGTAACGAATTGATGAATTGAATAAATTCAAATGGCCCATGGTTCTTTATAATTGTTTCAGTCTAACTGTTTTCAATCAATTTTAGATTACAGGGTTTTTAATAAAAAAACTGTAGAATATTCTAATTTCAAGCAATTCTAGCGAGTAATGATGATGATGATGAGCGTCTTGAACGTGTTGTTCTGAGCAACCGTTGCAAGTGTGATTGAAGTCGCTTCGATATTCGGTTAATTTGAATAATTTTGTAGAAGACTTACACGCCTTTATACTCGAGTATTGTCAAACAAAAAGAAGGAAATAAACAGAACCTGTGAGTTGCATTCCTTTCCTTTCGCAAGTAGAGTAAAGGTGTCGTGCCAGGCTAACCAGCTAAGCTGCGATGAGTTGTAGAAACTTAATTGCAACACTGATGATAAAAAATTGCTTCAGGCTGGGTAGCTTACTGCTTGCGACAGACAAAGCTCTCTTTTTTTGGCCGCAATTGTTACGAATTTCTTTCCAGTTACAAGCATATCGTAAAAGCCAAAAACACCCTCTCAACTGAGAGTTAAGTTATTTTAATTCCTTGCAAATACCTAAGGTCTTGAAAAATAATTTGTAACAATTGTTTTGGAAATTTACTGCTTCTATATATAATCATAGGAAGAAGTGTGTTGAGTCGAAATGTTAGTGTTTCATTTGGTTTGAATCGTGATAATTTGAGATACGTTAAATTTTTTAAGTTTAGTTTTTATCCTTTATTTTCACAAGTTCTCTGGTTGTTAAGAATTATAGTTTTTCACTGAGACATAACAGAAATAAAATTAAAAATAAATTCAATAATTTCTGAACCATTTTGATAGGCTAAGAGTATGACAATTCACATCCCAAACAGTGCCAAAAAAAAAAAGAGAAATTTCCGGTGCAAATTAAAACGATAAAATTTCCATTGCAGATTGGAGAAATTTGCAAATTTGTAAATTACTGACGCATAATCGCACGATTTGGAGTGCAATTTGGAACAAATGAACACTCGTAAAGGCTACACTGAATTGCACTCGCCTTGCGGGCTCGTTCAATGTTATTAAAACGCTTACTCGCGCTCATTTATTCCAGATTGCACTCAAGATCAAGTGATTACCTGTACGAATTAATCTTGATTTTTTATTATTTTGTTCTTTTGAAGTGTTGCGGGAACTGCATCGAGCGGAACTAACATAATTATGTCATGATAGTGTTAGTGATGGCAGTTCGCCTTATTGCCGCAGATTAATATCTTGTTTTAAAAGCTAGCGAAAAGGAACGTCGCTGTTTGTTTAGTGGCCGGTCCGCTGCTATTAACAACATTCTTAATTGCTAAAATATAAAGCTGTTTCCGAATCCTCAGGGATCCAATATAATCTCTTTGCTAAATATTACACTGTATAATGACATGCAAGTCGACATATCAAGCTGCATCACCGTTGCCTTTAGGGGCTGAACAGTAGCGCAGAAAACCCATTTTGGCAGGCTAATGTCTCAAACGTATTCATCACCGCAATAAAGTTTCTCCTTCAGGGGCATTATGGAAGAAGTCGAAGAACATTTAAGCAAAATACTTCAAATGTTATCCCCTTTGTTCCCAGGTCGTTTTGTGGTTTTTAAAGGCATATTTTTGCAAGCTAGTACAGATTGATCTGCACGTGTGCTTTAACTGAAAATATACTTTCTTTACGACTAAATCCGAATTTCTTAGGCAATCCGAAGAGATACATATTCCAATGAAGGAACGTCACAATACGTTTTTTAAAGTCCCGGAAACTTCCGTTGGCGTTTACTACACCGGTTCTGTTCTCGTTACACGCACGTTTTGCAGTGTATTCAATTTATGAGGAGAAACTTAAAATGTGGATCAGAAATCAAATTTGAGCACTACTTTACTGCGATTTTTAATGTTTAACGTCCTGTGCGAGGTGTTTCAGCTGGTGGTTCGAACTTTTGAGCCTGTGTATGAAATCCTACCGTGTGCTCAAAAGTAAGGGCTACTATACTGTACTTTCCTGTGGCACGTTTGTTCTGCCGTACGCTTTAAGTCTGTGGATGAAATCCTAAGGCGACACCACTTAAATCATACCCAACGACCTCTAGCCCGCCAGTGACTCGCTATAGTTTGTCTCCACCAACAAAATTGTTTCCCGCACTTTTCGAGCATTTTAGCCATCGCAATATGTTGTTCGCCTCAATCCATTTCCATCCTGTAAGTAAGTATAAACTGAATTCAAAAGGGAAGGTCTCGCATATTAAGTTTTCTGAACATTACACAATACAGAATTCAATTGCAAATGTTGTGCATCTTGCATCTTGCGCGCTCTTGAAAATAAAATGCACGTTATTTTTTCCAGTTTTCAATGGAATGTTTATCCTTGCTTTTAGTGTCTTTAAGAAGACATCACAGTTCAAGTCTGATCTATAGGTTTGCTCCTCACTTAAAGTATAATGACACAAATGCAAAATAAGGCTATAGTCAACAAGCATTTTACTGCATATGACAGGAGACTTTGCACGTAGCGCTGAAAATATAAACACGTTGAAAGGCACCGTGAATGATCCCTGATGATCACATACCAAAGAATTGAGAAAAAATTGCAAAGTTATCTCAAAACAGAGAAGAAACAGTCGATTGAAAAATTGTAACTTAAACCATCATGTTTTCATTTTTGACGCACGAAGGACTCAAGATCTTAATATCAACATACTTTATAAACAACTAACAACTTACCTTTCAAACTGTCTTCCGAATTGGCAAAGACTTTAATTTCAGCGCCCGGCGGTTTTCTGTGAAAACGCTAGTGAGCTCACATATATTTCGCACTATCTGGTAACAGCAGATTTGACGGAAATACAGCGACGTAGTTTTTAATACGAAACTGAATTATATTTGTGTATCACTTGGCACTTTACTATCTTTTTGCTTCCTGTCCAACTGTCACGGTTAAACATGATGTCCAACCTCATTCATTCTACCGACACAGGGAGAAAAAAAGCATTGATCAAATATTTTTTTAATGCTTGAAGTTTAAGGTTGTATAATGTAATATTCAATGCACGCGCGGCAATTTAAAAACATTAACACCCTTGTTGTTTATTCCTCGTAGTTAGCCCTGCGGCATCGTTTTATGTTCAGATCAACATTATTACCGAAGCGGGTCACGGAATGCTGTTTAGGCAATTCATGCGCCCTTGAACTAGGGATCTTTTCGCTGCTGGTATCCCGTGCGTTATACTAAGACCTGGCTGGGCAAAGCCGCAAAAAATTCACTTCAAGACGGGCTAAATAATAACTTTAGAACACCCTCGAGGCACAAGTAATATCTTCGATTCATATCAATCTGATCTAATAAATTTGCATTCAAACTTAAACCCATTTCTAAAATAAAATAAGATCATATAAGCCTACATATTGGCAATAGTTTAAGCTTTTGTTTGTATATGCATCAACATGCCCCTTGGTCTAAGAATTATACCTAAAAAATGGTATTTGGCTTCAGTGGTTTTTTTTTAAAATAGATTTATTTCTTATGTGATTTGGGGCAAGGGTTATTTTCATGCTTTCGAAAACAAAAATATTGCTTAATTGTTTCACAGCTTTGGCGCGTGTGCCAGGTTAGATTTTAATCAAATATTATTGGAATATTCTGGTCAAGTTATATATTGAAGTTCGGCGATTTCGCAATGTCTAAAAGTTAATTTTTTAAATGATAGTGTACATAAAAATATTTATCTATTTGTTCTAGTATTACTTGTAAAGTGAGCCGGATTAATAACCAAATATCGTGTACATGTACAGTACTGAGTATAACCAACATAAATTGTTGGAAAAAAATAAAAACAGGAAAAGCGAAATACTTAATTTAAGTCTATAAAAATAGTTAGAGTAAATGATAACGCAGAGTAGCATACGTGTTTGGGGCGACCTCGCCATCAATCGCAAATTCAACTTGAAACCTTCAAAAGTCTCAAAACGATACTGAACAAGACATGCTCAAACTCTCGGAACATTTGTTCCAACAAACTTAAATGAGATTTTTTGCAGACCCAGTTGTTTACCTGAAGATTTAAAAACTTACGCCTCTCTTAGTGTTTTTTTATTTTAATCTTGTTGTTTTGATTAAAAGTGTTTTCGTAAGCTAGTAAATATATCTTGCTTTTTCCGGTTGAAGACAATAAACAAGAACTTTAGGGAAAGTTCAAATTCTGTGCATCTTCCTCAAGCAGGCTTTCTAAATAATGTTTTGTCTGTTGTTTTAATGCGGTTGCGATTCGGTCGAGTGGCTTATACCAAGTCTGCTAGGACTGAATCACGCAGAAGAAACTTTTTGAGAACAATAATAGATTATTTACTTGACTTTTTGGTAATAGATCACCCAACAAAGAAAGTGGAACAAAAATGAAATTTCATTTTGCACTGAACGCTGCCGTTGAAACTTTATCGGCCAGAAAAAAGTACTGCTTTTCTCTTTCCGTTAAACTGGCCACACATAAGCATTTTATATCCTTTTCACAAGAAGAAAGTTCTAATCTTACTCTGTACGTAAACATTAACATAGACTTTTGTAGATTACGTTAGGAACTTTCGGTGGGAAAGAACACACAGGGCTTGCCTCAGCCTGTGCTTCTCAGTTCTACGAGCTGGAGCACCATGATAATTTGGTCATGCCTATCGAACAATTATGATTAGAAAATCTTCATTCTCGTAGCTAATAGCCTGTTTTTAAATCCTTTGGAACGCTCTGAGGATCTTTTGGGGACAATGGTTAGTTTGTGAATGGTGACTTATACTCAGACACTTTTAAGTGTCTTTCAGTGTGCTTTCAGATAACCAATCTGGGATCGTTATTTAAACGGCCCTGCACTAAAATTAGATCGAAAACAATGTTATTGGTAGAGTATATTGCTTTGAAGATTCCATCTCTCCCAAGATTTTCTGTTGTGTCTATCGAATAGGCCAAAAAGAGCTTCCTAACTGGCCCTTCTCAACAAGCAATGATAATAAGAAAAAGATGGGCGGGAAACATCTAAAACGATGCTGCTTCAATGGTTGAAAGGACAACGTTACGTCAGTAGGGGTGGAGGACAATTCCAACTGCCGAAATGCTGTTTATATTTAAGTGATTTAATATGCAATTAACTGTATATGTAACTGTTTCAGTTTCCTTAAATTGAACTTTCATAAACAACTGTAAGTAAACTTGGCGTCGGTTAATCAATAGAAGTGGTTATCAACTTCCCACCAGTTGAATCTTTAGAAACAGATTTCTTTAGTTGAGATTGTTCTCCACCGCTAGATACTCACGGCTTAGGTTTTATGGTAACTAGGTCTGTTTCAACTTAGTTACAGCTCCTGTTCAAATATACGTGGATCTCAATTTTCTCGTACTTTCACAAATCTAATATTTATCTAATTGGTAATTCATATTTGAGAGGTCGAATTGGTAGTCCACGGGACCGATGATAAACAATGTTCAACGCTAAATATCTTTGCATTCAAGGTATATAGTTTCTGCACAACTCTGATGACAGTTGAGGTACAATCTGTTAATAAGTCTTCAGCTGAAAGTTTCAATTTCAAGAATAATTTATACTAATTAATGCATGCGAATTCTTTTCGACAATATTTTTGAAAGATGTTTATTTTGTGTGTTTTGAGTATAATGTTTCTGAAACAGCAGCTATTTCAGCTGACTGAAAACAGAGAAGGTAAAGTTGTTCAGAATATGAAAAGCACTCGGCTTACAAATGGCGGTGGACATAAGCACGAAGCTATCAGAGAGAGCATGTACTTGCGCATGTCTGCGCAATGTCGTGAACCCCCTTCGTCTGAAGGTAATAGGTTGCACTTCTGTTGGGAGAACTCGGATTTTCTTTCTCCGAACATGCCTGTGTCCTGATTGAATAATACATCATTCTCTTATCAGAAACTCGTCTCAACGTCTTTCCTCGTCATCGAACGTTCTTTGTTGTGTGAAATGTGCATCTTTTTAAACAGTTGTGTCTTAATCCAAAGACAAAACTTTTGGAGCAGTACCAATAATCAAACCTCATCTCTACCGAGGATTTTTCAGTTTCAGTGATTAGCTTTTGGTCTTCTCCCCAGTCATTTGAGTGAAAACCAAGCAGACTGAGGGATTATTAAAAAGTTTGTCTTTTCCCAAGTGATCCATTAACTTTTGATATAGAAACCCTTTCATAGGCCATCAGTGATTGGTTTAATAAATTGAAAACATGGGATAAGAGCAGAAGTTTCAACGAATGCCGATATGAAGAGCCGGGAAACGTTTCAGGACAGATTGAGATTTTGTGTCTGAGGGGATTAACTTTGCAGGACCGTAGAGGAAAAAACTGAGATGCCAGCCGGATACCAAGTGCCTGATTCAATGATCAGCTACTCAAACACATTTCAATAATGTTGTGGACTGTTCATGAACACTCACGGCCACCAATGCTAACAATAAGCTTTGGAGGCTGCAGACATATCCACTGGTTTTTATGTAAACATAGTTGTTGAACGTGTTTAAAGAATGGGTTAACGATATGAAGAGAACTTTATCAATTACAATACTAATCACAATACTAATTACTGTTATGTTCATCGATGTTACACTTAAGAATTTACATGAAATAAAAACAACCAATGCATATATTGGCACATAATGCCCACACTACAACATGCAGCACAACATCAAAACATTTCCTATAATTAGTTTACTAATTAGATCACCTGCGTGTTTAGTATTAATCATCAATTTTTCGGGAAACGAATGCAAAATTTAATACAACAGCACAATTTGCATAACCGTGCAAAATGTTGCACTTAATGCTACACTCAGCAAACGAAGCATAAGACTCACTGACACCACACGCCCCAGAAGCTCGTCAGTTACTCATTGCAGTGTGATGCAAAGCCGAATTATAATAAGTTCGCTGTGACTAAAAGAAAAAGAAAGAAAGGAAAAAAGCAAAAGAAAAGAGAATGTGTGCAATATAGTGAATTGATAATTTTAAATTAACGTGCATGGTATTCTCATTCTATCCGCAGGTTAGAAAATTGATGCTAGCACGAACGAGAACGATCCAAAAAGAAATTCAGAGGGCATAAGCTGTGCAAAAGTTTGTCTTCTGTCTCGGTAAGCTTCTTGTTGTTCTTTTCTCTGAACCAGGCTTTCAAGGATTTTTAGGTGAACGCTTAGGAACCAGCCAGTCAACAAGAAACACAGTCCGGAGTCAAATGTACTTACAGACTTTCTGGATTACATAATTCCTAGACCAAACCAGGTAGTTTCCGGTCTTTACCCCTGTGAGCAGGCTACTGATCTGCCATGTGATGTTGCGATCCAGCCTTTCACGGAACCAGGCTTCCCGAGAAAGCCAGGAATCCCACATTGACCTGGCTTCCGGGTTATGGCTTGTGTGTACCAACCTGGCTAACACTTAAAGTTAGCTCCGTATATGATTAGAAAGTTCAAGCTTGTCGTAAAAGTGTAGTAAAACCAGGTCTAAGAGGCTTTTTTGTCGACCTTTTTCCATCCAGAAACCAAGAAAGCCTTCATCAGACCTTACTCAACTAAGAAATAAACTCATTACGTTTCACGGTATTCTCAGGAGACTGAAGTCGAAGTACATCAAGTTCAAATTTTGATGACTAAAGCTCTTACAGTTAACATGGTTACAGCACAAAACAAGAATCAGTTGCATTGTTTACGTGAAAAGTAAGGTATCGAACACCCAATCTGGTAGATTGCTTTATGTGTGTCAAGGTTCTAGACAGAAAATAATAAACGAGGCCATCTACTTTGTTTTGACACATTTTTTTTTTAATATGTTATGAACGTATTTCAATTTGAGTGTGCTGGATTTTTAAATCTTGGTTTGCAAATTAGGATGTTTACAATGGCTGATCTCGAACTTGACAACGTTTCGGCCATGAAGGCAGAGTGTTTTTCGAAAATTTACACCTTTCTATAACTTCTATTATAAAATGAAATCGTTAGCTCAGAAATTATTGAATATAAAAAAGTTCTTTAAATGCATCAGCAAATTGAATGTTTTAAGACTGAATTTGAAATAAAAGTGAAAAATTGAACTTTTGATCACACTTACTTAGTCTACCAATAGGGCAAATTTTACATTTGAGATATTTTCGTTGATGACTGAGTTGGCTTTTGTTTGCATTTTTTGTTTGTTTGTCTTTAACAAACGTGTGTAGTAATGAGCTGATCGTCCTCCCACGTTCTATAATTATTTAGAATTTTTTTTCCTGTGAAATCTAAAGTTTAAAGAAAATCATCTTCATCTTAACTTTACACAGTCAGTGACTGAGGAAACTAACAAATCGATCGGCGTCTGTTTAAATAACTTAGGGTGCCTTTAATCAATCATTAGGCGCCAGTATCTTCACACCTGCGGTTAATTTAATTTGAAAATGGTCTGGATAACAGCAGGATACAAAGCAACAGCAAAAGTCAGCAGCCTAACCGTCGCCTGGATTGAGCTCTGATAATTTATTTCAAAACTTGATAATGATATGTGGAGGTAATTGGGAACTCTTACCGCGGGAGGCCATGTTACTGTCCCTTAACTTCAGTGTCCTTAGCATGAAATAACTTTTCGACACACAGAGAACTAAACTGAACTGAGACTTAACACATCAAAAAATTTCCGTTTTCGCGACGGCCGAGGAAAGTTTCTCTGACAGTAGAGCCAAAGAGAGAGCCAAAAAGACAGATTTGTTCATTGACAGAATTCACGTCGTTTCGAAATATTTGTTTACGTTTGGGTAGAAATGGTTCAAATGATTACAATTCAAATCTTCACTCTATGACACCACATTCTTATTTTTATTTTCTTACATGAGAGTATCTGATTTAAAAAAAATTATCACGAAGATAAAAAAAACACGGAAGTAGACGTCGTACTTCAATTCGCTGTTATTTAGTAAATATTTTCTTCTATTTTTAGGCTTGAAAATCTTAAAATTCATATTATTCCTGTTCTGGTTCAAAATTTTTTGGGTTTAAAAATTTTGAAACCAGTTTAATTTTTATTTCTCTTTGTCTCGAATTATGGTAATGAACACTGCACAAAGGGACATAAAAATTAAACTGGTTTGAAAAAATTCAAACCCCCCAAAACATTAAACCACAACATACCTAACGGAAAAACTGAGGACACTGATACACTCTGACTCAGCATGTGTAAAAATATTACCGAAGAAAATCTAAGTATTGTACATCCAGTTTACTCGTAACTGATTTCGGTTTGAATATTGGCAAAATGTTTCAAAACAGTATCTAAATTGAATGATTCGTGGTAGCAATACTTTTCCAGTCGCGTCCATATTTATTTCTATTCCGTCAAATTTGACGATGGATCATAACATAGTTGCAGAGGATATTAAAATCACGCCAAAGGCCGGGAAACTTTGTAGTTCTCTAGTTATTTCGTTTTTTAAAAATTATAAACTAAAAGAAAACTATATTTACTCATTTATATTTTAACAGCTTGATACCGAGTAATAAAACAAAGCTTCAAACATAGCAGGCGTTCTATTAATTTAAAACGATATTTGCATGATATCAGTAGCTTTCTCATGGTTTATGTTGCTGATTAAAAACTAAAGATACTAATTCTGCCACAGAAGAAAAATCCGCTAATTCAGTTTAAAACTGCGTTCAGCGCTGAAAAAAAGAAGCTTAATATGGTTGAATTTTACTGAAGAAAAAACTGAATTGTTACTTCTTGGAGACCCGTTTGATCTGTATACACTAAAGCCACATTTAAATGATTAAATGATTGATAGGAATCAAAGATGAGGATATGAGTTAGAGATGTCGGCGACTTGGCAGAAATGCTCTAACATATCCGGCATTCCGAGCTCGTTTCGTTGTTTCAGGCTGTCCTTTAATACTTAAATCAAGATTACAAGTTGAAAAACAACATGAATTTCAAAATTTCTCTTCATTTCTCAAAGCTTTTAACAACACCATTTTGACATCGCGGAGGAAGACAGTTCTAAAGAATTTGTAAGGTATATTTTCACCTTGATTTCTGAAAAAAAAAAAAAAAAAAGGAAAAACAAAAAAAACAAAAACAAAAACAACGAACAACTTGTCGCGATATATAGGATCGCCTCTGATTCAATGTGAAGGAAGCCTGGTTTAATGTTTCAGGCTTTGGACGGTTTAAATTTCGTTCACAAGGGCTTTGTTATGGCAAGAAGAAATAAAGCAATTCAATTCCATTGCTTTAACTGTTTACAGCATGTTTTACAGCATGTAACTTGAGTAAAAATCTACCGGTCTGTCGTTTCCTATTGTTTTTTTTTTTTTCACCAAGAAATTAAACTAAATGCATTGGGAACCAAGAATTATCGTACTTACCGAATTCTAATGCTTCTGACAAACTTTGACGTTCACACCGGCGCTGGAAGGTTGATGTGATCCGATGATGCATTTGTAGTGCTTGCGATCTGTTCACAATTTAGTGACAGAGACATCACAACAAAAAAATCTCGCCAACGCAAATCTTTTGAAGCATTGTTTTGCATAACAAAACCAGAATTTCAATAATATGCACATTTTCCTGTGTAATTATATAAACAGCTTAACTGACACAATGCGAAGACTTCCTTCCCGGAGACATGCTTTCAACTGAATACTATAAAATTATCTCTTCTCTTTATGCGCGAAAGACAAAACAAAACCCTTCTTGTTAACATACAGGTTTGAAAGAAAACATCTTGGCGAAATTATGAAGCTAGTATTTGCAGAGAAATAAGAGCGAGAAGAATCAAAAAAATATTTTGGATTTTACCTCTATGTTTCCGCTTTTCTGTCGTCTTAATAGCATGGCCCGGGGGCAACATATCTGCATAAAAAAAAAAAAAAAAAAAAAAATATATATATATATATATATATATATATATATATATATATATATATATATATATATATATATATATATATAATACTTCGCTTTGAAATATCTTTAGTTCTGTCTTAAATCTTCTAAATAGGCACTCTAGAAATTAAGGTAGCCTAACTAGTACTGTTGGGTTCGTTACCTTTTTTGTCAAACGCATGGCCGGATTAAATCAAATTTCAAAACATGGCGACTTTCTCTTTCTCCATTTTATTTAACAAACTAACGTATCGTATCTGGGATTTTTTTCACAAGGAGCTTTCTAAATAAGGCAAAATGTTCACAGAAACTGCGTGCAATATAGGATGGTTAAAAGAATAGTGTAGGGTTTAGATTTTTAGTTTTACAACTTCTTTACTCATCGAAAATTTAAACCATTTTCATGATAAGTTTAAAAGATGTTCAAGATTGAGGAAGCCAGGTCCAAAACAGATATAATTATCCCGAAAATGGTCTATATTCTTTGATAATGTGTGTTGGGGAACCGAGTGTTTTTTTTTTTCTTCACATTAATTTTGAAGAAACATTGAAACAATGTAAGGCTGGTGCCACACGAAGCGAATTTCCTCGGAAAGTATTTTTTGTTTCACGATTTCAAGTGTTAAGTTTGTGTACATGTATAAGGGAGAACAAGTTCTCCGTAAAAAAAAAATGTTTAAAAACTAGAACGACAGTTTTAGAACAAGGAAGCTCGTCGAGGAAGAAGAACTTGACAATTTTTTTAGTAAACAAATGCAGTCTTCCAAGAAAAGACTTCCTCTTACCAATCAGCCTTAAACGGAAGAAAGTGAATAGAGAGAACAATGTTTCTTGTAGGAACTTTACGTTCGCCGGATCACTACAGATAAACTACACGTGCGCGTAGTTGACATTTTTTGACACAACGTTTCCGCTGCAAAAGGAAAGAACAAATAGAACAAATTATCACACATCATCTGGAAAAAAGCTTTTAAATAAATGTCATTCGTAAGGGTAAAAGCGCATAACGAACATTTGTAATATTTACTGAAAACGGGAAGACGGAGAAGTGAAGGATATTTTGATAAAACAATCGATGATGGAATCGGAAAATCTCTTTTGTTGTCCAATACCCAGAATAGTAGCTTATCGTAACGGCTACGTCGATCACCTCTTTTTGATATTCACTTTCCAAAAATAGCACGGAAACAAATCCGATCCTTTATCTGTTTTGTTTAGCTTCGGGCGAAAAGGAAAACGGTCGTGGAACAGATTAGGATGTGCAGTGATGCAATTGAACAAGAGATTAAAGTTTTCAGTTTTCGGTGACACTATCCTACCGGCGTTCTTCGTATAGACTATATCAAACTTTATTTCGGAGCGAGCCGCGCCGTTTGCAACGTCTCACATCATTGGTCGAAAGAACAAAAGAACGAACCATAAAACAATAGTTACGAACAATGGAGCTGCAGGTTATCATGGTCCAGTGAAGATAGAGCTTGGGAAAGTTGCCGCTTACTCAGTTTATATAAACGGCTGTTATGGAGGCCCTTCCGTTTCTTACGGTTAATTGGGAGAAATAAAAAAAGGCAGTGAATTGCAGTTGAACTATCCACTGGGCAACGGGGCAATCGTGGCATAAAATTAAAAACAAAACAACAACAAACATGCAGTCGGTCAAATAAAATCCGTTAAATTAGATACTTGACTTGAGATATCAAGAATCTTTATATTTTATACTTTGTTATTCTCTCCCCGAAAGGGACGTTTCAGAGATAATGAAACAAGGAGGAAGAAACAAATATTTCAAAGTCAACATAACACTCAACAACAACAACAACAACACTTTGTTGTACTCATAACGAAAGTTAAAGTTAATTTACAAAATAATACCGAAGGGGTACAGATTCCCTGAAATAAATTAAAGGTAAGAAGCTCAAAATGCCAGGGAGCCGGATTAAAAAACTAAATTAAATTAAATATTTCATAGCGGAGGTACAACATGGCAACATATATCATTAACGCCCACACACATTCGCACACATACACTCACACAGTTTAATTTAGTTTCAAGGGATATCTACGGAGAAGTAGAAAGAAAGTTAAGAATTAATAAACAAAATTATAAGCTGAGGCAGAGTATCATCTGTAACGAAAGAGAATGTTTTTTAAGATTTAATTTGAATTGTCAAAGGGCAGTTTTAATCTGCTCGTCGATTGAGCCCTTGAAATCTACTATTAAATTTAGCATAAATATTTAAATATCTCTGGGAAGGTAAAGTGAGTGTTTAGCTGCAGATCTTGTGTTATAATAATGAATCTCATTCAGTTTAAAGAAGGCGTCAATAACAGGAGAGGTGATAAACAATTTTTGAATCTATATACAAAAACTGCAATATGATATCAGAAAGGATGATACAGGTTAATATTTTTCAATTTTTTTAAATAAAGAACTTGAGTGCTTATTAAATCTTGAAAATGCCATAAGACGCAAAGGTTTTTTTTTTCTGTGGAATAAAAAGAGATTTGAGTTCCCTTGTTAGATAAGTGTTGCCTCAGGCAATTATTCGATTATGCAGATTACTGAAAATGGATTTCAGCTAATGCCAATCAGTTTAGCTACTTTAGCTGTATAGCAAGCTCTTGAAAAGGCCATCAGGATTTTCCTAATTAAATTGAGTTGCAGCAGTGACAAATGGATTCTTTTAGGAAATGCGAGTTTAGCCGCTTTCAATTTCGAAAGCCTGATGCGGAAATCCCAAACCCTGGTTTAGTCCCGAAAAACGTGAGCAACTTCTCTACTGAAAATAAAACGGTAAAATGCTAATCTAAATGCTGTATCCAAAATGAAAATAAATTCAATACTTGATGAAAAATAATTTTTTTGACCGAAATACAAAGATTACAACAATTGTTACTGCTGATAATAAGGTCGGAGAGATTTTGTTTTGTAACACTCTTCTGGTAATGACATGCTTGATTCAGACCACAGTATAAATGACCCTATGTATGAAGCTTAGCGGGAAAAAACTGAAGAATATCATCATTGATCTCAGACATACTAAAACTAAAACTAAAACTAAAACTTCCTTAAATATATGTGATTACCATTCGATGCCTTTTTTTTCCTTTTCATTTTCATAAAAAAATTCTGCAGCCTAAATTTTTAGCTTAAGCATACGAATTGTTAGGGTGTTATCTTACACAAATATGCCTTTATAAACTTAAATTGGCCCCCCAATGTACAAAAAATGTAAAAATGACATTGTGTTTGGGATACAGTCCCTTTGTTTCAGTTAGTCGGCGGTAAAATTGTTAGAATTTGATTAATTTTATTTTATTAGCTTCGCCAACAGATAATACGTTTAAGTTTATATCATCCTAGAAATTCCAAATTCTATTCAAAACTCATGGTTTGAAAAAGGCGTCCCCCTCCCCTCCCCTCCTTTCCTAGTCCAGCGGCTCATTAGAGCCGTTTTAACTTTACACGCTTCCTATTTGAGATACGCGCCAAAATAAGATTAAAGTCCTTCTAGAATTCATCAGCTGCTATCAGTCGAGTTACCACACACAGTTAAACTGGCTTTACCCAGGGATGATTGTTTGCAGGACTTGTGTGCAGTTTTCGAATTTTTGCTGTTGGGTTTTTTGTTTTCAAGTTTTAGATGCAAGCCACGGTTAGTTTTTCAGGTTTAGTTTGCATCGTTTTTTTGCGTTGGCTCTTTTGATTATGCTACTCGAATTTTTAGATGCATCATTTTCGAGCCTTGGGTGTTTCATTTTCGAATTTTACGTGGATCATTTTCGAACATTGCGTACTTTTTACGAGTTTAAGGTGTCTTTTGTTTTCGAGTTGTCAGTGCTATTAATAAAACGCTTGCACTTCTTTCTCGCCACCACGTATACTCCGATGATTGCGCACTGCGACGATTTGTGACTGTAAGTGGCGTCGTGGTAAGTTTAAGATGTTTTTAAAGTTTTTCGTATTTATGCCAGTCAAGTATAGCACGGGGTCACCCAAAGGGAACATTTAAGCAAAAATACTTCAAATGTTGTTTCCTGTGTTTCCAGATCATTTTGTCCCCTTTAAAAGACATATTTGTGTAAGCTTTTATAAATACAGATTGATCTATTCGGGTGCTTTAGCTGAAATTTTAACTTGTATTTAGTTTTAGGAAAGGATATTTTACTGTCCGAATTCAGTAGCAGTTATTGGTTTTACGAAATACTAGCTGACCTTTTTACGCATTTTAATAGCACATTTTCCCTCTTAGAAAACGACAGGAATTAGTTTTCCAATGTGACAAAATTTGGAGCTGACATTTTGCCGAAGAAAACCTTACATTTTGTTTACGACTAAACTTGAATTTGTGAGGCGATCGAAGCCATCAGAACAGATATCTATCGAAATGAACGGTTGGGTGCCGCCCATGATGGAACTATAGCATTCATTCCACCGACAACTGAAAACACAGCCCTGTCAAAATGTTTCATTCGTTAACCCTGCGAAGGGCTGTTTGCTTGTGTGATCTCCAAATGACTGTTGAGCCCTCGTTACAAATAAAGTCCGTTAACAGGGTCAGGGGCCGACCCAACGGTTCATTTTGGTGGAAATATGTTAGAAGTCGTAAATCACCTCAGAGCTCCGGATTTAGTGTTAAAGAAAACCTGAAGTTTCTTCGTCTAAATAGGAGCTCAAAATTTCGTTATACTTTTAAATCAGTTTTTAAACTAATTCCTTTCGTTTCCGAAACGGCAAACGCGTCCTTAAAGATCACGAAATAAGGTCAGCTTGCATTTTCCTAAAGCCAACAGGAGCTAGTAAATTTGAAGAATAAGATACGAAAAAAAAATTTACCAAATTCCCTGAGAGGTAATTGTGGGATTCACCAAACAACGCCGACGTATTTTTGTTACAGGACGACGAATCCGTAGAAATGCGACAAAACTTCACTTCATTTGTCAAAAGATTTTGAAATCTCCAGGAGAGAAAGCAATAGAATTATTAAGCTTTCTGTAGGGAGACTCATGATGACAAAATTCCACTGAATTAGCCGAAAGGTGACGAGGATATATAATTTCTTTCATTTTCACTTAATTTTTTGTTTACCCAGGGAATGACAGATTTTTGATTTTCTTGCTCAATTTGCATATGTCCGTGTGCTTAGTAGGGGAAGTCCCTTTTTCCGCTCAAGCTTATTCTTCAGTTTCGACCTTTCCGTCACTTATCCTCATATGGAACAAGCACATATTCATTCTGTTCGATAATTAGTCACAGCGCTCGCTTATTTTGGCCGTTGATAAAATAAGGAACATGGAACATTCCGGAACATCTCGGAACATTCCGGAACATGAAATAGAAGGAAATAAATTAATAAAATATGTAAAAATATATATATGAAAACTGAAAAATAAGTCAGATTAAATTTAAAAAGCCTGCGTACAGACGTCTCCTATTTCCTTTGTTGCCCTCGGGTCTCTCTGCCCGATTTTTACTGAGAGGAGAGGGCGGCTGTACACAGGCTAAATTAAAATAAATAAATAAATTAGCTTAACTAGAATATATGATAAATTAAAGAAAAATCTCTGTGTAAAGGGGTCCTTTATCCGGCCGACAGTTATCGGTAATTTAAGGTTTACTTTTCAAATACAAGAAAGATCCTGGCAGTTAGTACGCATCTTAAGAAGTTGCTATATTTACTTTTTGCTATCATCTTTCCATGTGATCAATTAAGGTGGGGGATTGGGGGATTTGGGTTTCTGCTTGTTGGCAAGTTACCCTTTTAGAGAACTACTGTTTTTCAAATTTCACGAAATTATAACGACCGGTTCATTGGAAAACAGTTTATTTCCACTAAACAACGAGTCACAATTTTTTGGTCAAATGCGCATGCGTGGCAACAAAGATGAAAAGCGTACAAAAAGAGTTAGCTCTTCGTGAACTCACTTACTTTGCTCGATGATAAAAACGAGTTCACAAATGAGATCCATTTGATCTAAATTTGAAGGATCGCTTTTTTCGACGCCGTATTTGCTTACCACAATCCTAGCGAGCCCTTAACAGCATCATTAACATAACATTTAAAGCGCGCACAAGCTGTGTTCAGACCTCTACCTGCCCCTGGTTCAGACACCTTAAACCTAACTAAAAGGTTAATTTCAATGTGGTTGTAGTTTGTTTAGACCTTATATGTTGGAATGTTTAAGGGAGAAGTTTTTCTTATTGCCGTTTCGTGAAGCAATGGCTGATTCTGTGAGTGATATTGTCGACTAGTGAAATATTAATAACACAAGCAATATGAGGATGCGTTTTAATTTAGCGTGAATGCTTGGAAAGTGGGATACGGCTTCTCTTGAATGGAAACTGTGAGAGCCTAGACTTGCCTAGAAGTGCGCGTGAGTAAGAGGGTGGAAGCTTCCGGACGTTTAAAGTAATGGACTAAGACAGTCCAGCTTGAGCCGTGTAATACTACGTTAAATTTTGCCTATCGCCTGTTTGCCCAGAATTTGACTAGGGTGTTTAAAGGACCAACAAGGATCAAGGACAGATCTCAACAAGAAAGGCAGTTAAAAGAGGGTCTGAATGGGGTTTAGTGTTTAGTGTTATTTGCGTATAATTTTTAGTGTTTGCTGTTAAATTGGCCAATTTTTTAATGTTAACTGTTTCCGGAGAAAATACTGTTAAGTGTTTAGAGGGTTTTTCGTGAAAAAACCGCAGTCGTTTAGCATTATAATTTCTTATCTGCTCTCAGAAAATCGTCTTTTGTTAGTCAAAAGTCTATTGGTCGATTGTTAGTAAAATTGTCTATTGTTTGTCTGTTTTGTTGATGTTGTGTTATTCTCGTTAAGCTGGGGTTTAGTGTTTAGTGTTATTTGCGTATAATTTTTAGTGTTTGCTGTTAAATTGGCCAATTTTTTAATGTTAACTGTTTCCGGAGAAAGTACTGTTAAGTGTTTGGAGGGTTGTTCGTGAAAAAACCCACGGTCTTTTAGAATTGTTATTTCTTATCTGCTCTCAGAAAATTGGTTCATGAACTTTGAGCCTGTTCAAAGGGGCTGTAGTCTCTTTTTCGACCCACGTGCAACAGTATTCTGGGAAACCTGGGGAGTACTGGAGACCAATCTCGAACCAAGAGCCTGCGATCTTTTGGTCATCGTTGAGGGCGAAGTCGAAACATCATGGCGGCAGATGGCGGCATCGGATTTCCCCCCCCCCCCCCCCCCCCTTGTGTTGTAGGGGGGAAGTTCTAGGCGTTGAGCTTCTATATAAGCGGGGGGAAGGTTCTGCTTTCGAAAGGCATAAAAGCAGGGTCCTTTTTGAACTTTCAAAGCAATTCAACGTGGCAGCCGTCCAGCCGTGGCACATATCCATCAGCTTTTGACAAGGAAGGAATGACATTAATCTGTCGTTTTTGTTGAGCATTGTGTCCTATTTTAATGATAAATAAAATCCTGTGATTACACAAATGAGAGTGAATTACAAGGATTTCGCTCACTGAAAAAATCGTATCTTTACACTGTAAAAAAATATATCGTTCACATGTGATCAATATAACGACAGAATATAGTCGAAAATTTTCGGATTTCTCCTCGGAAATTTTCGGTAGTCTTCGGAAATCTCCCGCAGTCTTCGGGAATCTTCGGTAGTCTTCGGAAATCTTCCAAAACGATCGGGAATCGACGGAAAAGGGCTGAAAACTTATTGGTATACCAAACAAAATAATATTGGCCTTGGCTAAAAGTTACTGTTACAGTAAATTTTTTACTGTTAGTGTTAAAATACCTAAAATTTAACTGTTTCATGTTACAGAGCCAAAATCCAAACCCGCTACATTACACCCGAGGAACACAGACCTTAATCTGAAAACCAATTTTAACTCTGAAAGGCACATTCGTGCAAGCTTAATTTAAAAAGGCTAAAACACGTTCGAGGGAGTCGCACAGGCTTGTCACTATTATTTACACAATGTGGCCGGATGTCCTCCAGAAGAAGAATTTTTTTATTAAGTACGTAAATTATGATCATCTGGGTGAGTGTAGTCCTGGGAAGGACTGTTTGAGGTGACATTGACTGACTTTTCAGCAACCCGAGCTGAAGTCATCTTCAGAGTCAAGTAAATTGTGGAACGTCAGTACTGGTATAAATGTCTCTGGTTGTTGACCTGATTGGTCAACGAAGTCGAGATGTGATTGGTCGTTTGTCAGTTAGCCGTGATATTATTGGCTGTAAAGACTGTAAAAAGTGATTGGTGCGTTTCCATCCGTCTTTTGTTAGTCAAAAGTCTATTGGTATATCATTGTTAGTAAACTTGTCAATTGTTTGTCTGTTTTCCTGATGTTGTGTTATTCTCGTTAAGCTGATTAATGTTCTGATTTTTTTGTAATTAAGTTTGTCTCATTTTCAGTTTTCATATACATATATTTTTATTTTTTCGTTAATTTATTTCGTTCTATTTCATGTTCCGGAATGTTCTGATCAACATTCCTGATTTTAAGGACAGCCGCTTATTTTATATCCTAAGCCGAGCGCAGAATACAATACAATACAATACATTATCATATGGCCGGCTCCGCGAGCGGGCAAGATGAGTCAAATCCTGCGCTGTGATTGGCTACCCGAGCGGGCAAGATGGAGCTTTCTTGCCCGCTCGGGATTACCCGTTGCCCGTCCGCTTGGCATCGAAATTTTACTCCCAACAACAATGCGGGTTTTCTTCGATTTTCCCGTTGTTTTGGGGGAAAACGCTCACCAAAAAGTTCGGTAAACTCTCAACATTTACCTAAAGGAAAGGAAAGAGAATGGAATCGTCCTGGTGTAGTGAAAACTTTGTTTCAGCTACAATGAATGTGAGTTGTTGAATCGGTGAGTTGCTCTGCGTGTAGTATTTTAGATAGAATTGATTTTGAAAAACTTATTGTCTCAAGTCGAGTGCCAAATTGATAAGTTCTCTAGGTTTGCAATGACTGTATTTAAATCATAGCGTAGTGGAAGTTGCGGTTAGTGTTTAAAGCAGTTCAGAAAAGTATTTTTTTTAAGTTCACCGAAGAAGCTCACGTTTTTAATTTAGCCGCGTCTTGCTTGTTGTAAACAACAAAATCTTGTCAAAGTTTCGCCCAGTTTTCTGATTTACCTGCTCTTTTTCTCGGGTTGTGTTTGCATATAATCTCAGAATCTATTGTTTCATTCAAGAATTAATGATTGGAGGCCGAAAACTGTGTAAAAATTTTTATTATTTACGCCACCGCGCGATCGGCTGAAAATGGCGAGTTTGCCGGATTCTATTCAAATCTTCCCGCTCTTGCGAGAATCTAAATTTTTCGTTCTCAATAATTGTATACTCCCTTTAAACCATTTTAAAGTTAGAACCCTAAGATAATTTAGGATTCCTTGTTTTCCACGATTACATGCTAATCCAAAAATGCACTGAAAATAAATCTTGCACCGGCCGGCTATGAAGAATTTCTTTCCGGGTAGAGCAGTTTCACGCCGTGTTTTGTTTTGTTGTGGTAGTTTTAACTTGATGGTAAAGCCATATAATAAATCCTTTATTGACCAAGCTTGTTCGATCAAGATGGAGAACTTGGCCAATATCCAGCCATCTTGACCTCACGCTTGGTCAATAACGCATATATACAATACAATACAATATTTATTTAAAGCCGGGGGCATAGGGAGTGTTCGCCCAATCTCCCGAGCCAGGGGCTCGTGATAAAAATGCATAAATGGTAAAAATGGTAAAATAGTACAAAATGACTCAGCTGATTCGTGAAATTTCAAGGGAGAAATATACAGCCAAGGCAATGAAAACTACACTGTAATCAAGAAATGCAGCGATTGCGTCGATATCCTGATCGAATTTTGTCGACCAGGTTCAGTTTAGATATTTGGTGTTTGAAGGATTTTAGGGTTTCTGAGGACTGGACAGTAGCTGGAAGAGTATTCCATAGATGTGATTTAATGTAGGCGAATGAGTTATGTTTATACAATGTATTGTATGAGACTGCTGTAATTTGTTTCCGGATCCCCTTAAGTTGTAAGGGGTGGCCCGATGATTAAAAAAGTCGGATATGTACTTGGAGCCATTGAGCTTTAGGCTTTTAAAGAGTACAACTAGCGATTTTTCAAGGCTTCAACGGGATTCGAACCCGTGACCTACGCGTTACCGGTGCGGTGCTCTACCAACTGAGCTATGGAGCCACACATTGGGAGCAAGGTCAATTGTAGGCTTCTAATTTCCAATTGCATAAATTGGAAAATTCACTGCGATGATCACTTCTCACTTTCATCTACATCCGCAGTTCATATATGAATTATTTCATACACTTTACATCGTTTCACTCCTCTCACGGGAAAATGGGAACCTACAATTGACCTTGCTCCCAATGTGTGGCTTCATAGCTCAGTTGGTAGAGCATCGCACCGGTAACACGGAGGTCACGGGTTCGAATCCCGTTGAAGCCTGAATTTTTCAGGCTTCTATTTTCCAATTGCATAAATTGGAAAATTCACAGCGATGATCACTTCTCACTTTCAGCTACATCCGCAGCTCATATATGAATTATTTCATATACTTTACATTGTAACTAGTATTTTGTTATGCTTATCTCCATTCAACAGCGAAACACAGCAAAAACACTACTCCAAATTCTTGAACTTTTCAAATACATAAAGTCCTCCTGTTTCAGCTGCTAATTTTCATTGCACTGATCAGTCGACTTGCGTTTTATGGGGTATACTACTATACCAAAAATGTGTGTAAAGAAAGGTTTAAAACAAGGGAAGTTTGGTATTTTTTCTTCCTTACGGTAGGGCTTGCAGCCCTATACACACTTCCCTCTCCCCTTATGCACAACTCGAGTTTTAAATTCTGGATAATATTATTTGGTAACATCATCCGCTTTTATTTGGAGCATTTTGGTGAGGTGATGCATTTCATCCAATGGTAGACAAGCGAAAATGGTTGATGGATTATAAGTCATTTGATTCAGAAACCAGAGAATAGGCACCACTGAAAAACGTGTAGCCGATAGAGAGAACTTGAAAATAACAGGGTTGATAGAAAACACGATGCAGCAGCCGAAAAACGCGTGTGGGACTACAAGAGCATGGAGTAGCTGAACGTTTAATCAAAAAGGGAATTTTTTAATGTGAGATAGAAGGATATGTATCATAATATTAATTAATTAATTAATATTAATAAATATTTATTAATTATAATATTAAATGTACCGCTATGTAAAATCAATGTGTATATATGTAATCTCTACTATCGCCTATGTTTTCCAGATTTTTTCCTTTCATGGGTTTAGCAGAATCAAAAATAATAATGTTGTTGGCCGTCTGACATTTACGCCATAAACTTCTAAGAAACCACTATAAGCGCTGCACAAGGGACGGAGAAAAACGCGAGAAGAGGCGGAACTTTAATAAAAGCTTCACGTTTGTAGCAATCTACAGACCATCGTACGACCAACAACAGTTAGTAACTTACGGTGAAAAAATTCCATTTCCTGAAACTTTCTGGAGCTTAAATTTACATCTAAAGCATCGAACAGTCCGGGTATTACCTTACACAAATATGTCTATTATAATTAAAAGAGCACGAAGAGATTTGGAAACACATATACAACATAACAAGTATTTTGCTCAAATGATCAAGTTGGGTACCCTGTTGGAAAATACATGTATTTTATGCACTCTAAAACTGGCGTACTTACCAGTTACTGACCGGTTTTTTGAATCAATGTGTCCGATCAACACTGGTTTGCCAGTATAATAAACAGCCCCAGACTACTGTGCTTTTCTTTTCTTTCTCTGGTTTCTAGTTAAGACCGTCATGGACAACGCAGGGGAAATTATACAGAAAATCTTTATTGGTACATGCGTTGCCACATTCCTTCGCAACACAAGTCGAGTTCGACAAGCTGTTGAGTTCTACAAGGAATGTTTGATTCAGCTAAACAACAAAGGCCTGGAAAAACAAAACGAATTTGTTGGATTTGCATACACATGGATATACTCATCATTGTTTGAAACGTGCTGCCTTCTTAACGATCACGCAAGTGCGATAGATTGTGGTTACAGACTATTACACTTTTCGCGCGAATATGGCAAAAAAACCCAAGAAGGCGAGATAACATATCAACTAGCAAAATTATACCACTTTCAAAGTAAATATAGAGAAGCAAAAACCTTTTATGAGAAAGCACTCACCATCATGACAGAAATAGGCGACAGGCAAGGAGAATTCGCGTGTCATGGGAACCTGGGAACTGTGTATTATTCTCTCTGTGAATATGGAAAGGCCGTAACATACCAGAAAAACGCACTAAAGATCACAAAAGAAATTGGTGACAAACAAGGAGAAGCAACGTGTTATGGGAACCTGGGAACTGTGTATCGATCTCTCGGTGAATATGGAAAGGCCAAAACATACCAAAAGAACGCACTTGTGATCAGAAAAGAAATTGGTGACAAACGAGGAGAAGCGGTGTGTTATGGGAACCTGGGAACTGTGTATCAATCTCTCGGTGAATATGGAAAGGCTGAAACATACCAGAAGAACGCACTTGTGATCAGAAAAGAAATTGGTGACAAACAAGGAGAAGCAAAGTGTTATGGAAACCTGGGACTAGTGTATACATCTCTCGGTGAATATGAAAAGGCTGAAACATACCAGAAGAACGCGCTTGTGATCAGTAAAAAAATTGGAGACAAGGAAGTAGAAGCCTCTTGTTATGGGAACCTGGGAACTGTGTATCGATTACTCGGAGAATATGAAAAGGCCGAAACAAACCAAAAGAATGCACTTGTTATCAGAAAAGAAATTGGTGACAAACAAGGAGAGGCCGCCTGTTATGGAAACTTGGGAACTGTGTATGAATCTCTCGGTGAATATAGAAAGGCCGAAACATACCAGAAGAACGCTCTTGTGATCAGAAAAGAAATTGGTGATAAACGAGGAGAAGCCGCGTGTTATGGGAACCTGGGAACTGTGTATGAATCCCTCGGTGAATATGGAAAGGCCGAAACATACCAGAAGAACGCACTTGTTATCAGGAAAGAAATTGGTGACAAACAAGGAGAAGCAGGGTGTTATGGGAACCTGGGAAGTGTGTATTATGCTCTCTGTGAATATGGAAAGGCCGAAACATACCAGAAGAACGCACTTGTTATCAGGAAAGAAATTGGTGACAAACAAGGAGAAGCGGCGTGTTATGGGAACCTGGGAATTGTGTATCAATCTATCGGTGAATATGGAAAGGCCGAATCATACCAGAAGAACGCACTTGTGATCATAAAAGAAATTGGAGACAAACAAGGAGAAGCGGCGTGTTATGGGAACCTGGGAGCTGTGTATCAATCTATCGGTGAATATGGAAAGGCCGAATCATACCAGAAGAACGCACTTGTGATCAGAAAAGAAATTGGTGACAAACAAGGAGAAGCGGAGTGTTATGGGAACCTGGGAACTCTGTATAAATCTATCGGTGAATATAGAAAGGCCGAAACATACCAGAAGAACGCAATTGTGATCAGAAAAGAAATTGGTGACAAAAAAGGAGAGGCCGCGTGTTATGGGAACCTGGGAACTGTGTATCAATCTCTTGGTGAGTATGGAAAGGCCGAATCATACCAGAAAAAGGCACTTATTATCAGAAAAGAAATTGGTGACAAACAAGGAGAAGCGGCGTGTTATGGGAACCTAGGAACTGTGTATCAATCTCTTGGTGAGTATGGAAAGGCCGAAACATACCAGAAGAACGCACTTGTTATCAGGAAAGAAATTGGTGACAAACAAGGAGAAGCGGCGTGTTATGGGAACCTGGGAATTGTGTATCAATCTCTCGGTGAATATGGAAAGGCCGAAACATACCAGAAGAACGCACTTGTGATCAGAAAAGAAATTGGTGACAAACAAGGAGAAGCGAATTGTTATGGGAACCTGGGAACTGTGTATGAATCTCTCGGTGAATATGGAAAGGCCGAACCGTACCACCAAAACGCACTTGTGATCAGAAAAGAAATTGGCGACAAAGAAGGAGAAGCGACAAGCTTTATAAGGCTAGGATCGATGTTTCGTTCTCTTGGTAAATATGCTGAAGCTAAAGAGCATCACGAAAAAGCACTTGCTTTGTGCAAAATGATAAGTTACGTACACGGAGAGGCTACCTCGCACCTCGAACTTGCATACGATGTCATTTTAGAAGGAAATATAAGTTTACAAGATGACGCGTTTAAGAGTCTGTTGGCAAGCATTTCCAAGTGCGAGAAAATGCGAAGTTTTCTTGGACGCAATGACCAATTTAAAATAAACCTTTTAGACAAATACAGTTTTTCCTATCAATTACTCAGCGCTATGTATTGCCTAAGAGTGGAAAATGCAAAAGAAGCTCTTTGTGTTCTTGAGCTTGAAAGAGGCAGAGCTCTGGCAGACTTAATCTCAGGTCAGTATTCTGCTCAACAACAAATTTCAGTCAATCCGTTGTCGTGGCCTGATATTCAAAGGATCGTGAAGAAAGAGATTGGTTGTAACTGTCTATACATTTCGTATTTTAGTTGTTATATGTTTTTGTGGGTCCTTAAAGGAAACAAACCAATGCTTTTCCGTAAAGTAAACGTCAACGAATGTTTTGTTAAAAAGGGAATAGAAAGAGATGTTCAGGAAGTTTTCAGTGAACAAACCTTCAGAAGGTTTAATGTCCTCCGTCATGATCAAGAGCACTACGAAGATCGATCACTGTTTTTTTCAAAAGCTGGTGACTCAACACGTGAAACACCAGAGGAAGGAAGCTCGGCAGCTTTTCGCCCAATAGAGACCGAGGAAGAGGAAAACCTTCAACCCGTTCCCACCCTAGCTGAGTGTTACCAAATGATCATCGCTCCCGTGGCTAACTTTCTTGACCAACCTGAAATCGTGATTGTCCCTCATCGCGCCTTGTACAAAGTTCCATTCGCAGCATTGAAAGATGAAAGTGAGAAACACCTATCACAGACTTACAGAATCCGCATTGTTCCTTCTTTGTCGACTCTCGGGCTCATTCAGGACAGTCCAGCATATTATCACAGTCTGACCGGGGCCCTGATAGTGGGCGATCCGGACGTTGGGGACGTGCTTTACAAGGGACGCATTGAGAATCCTTGTCGCTTGCCCTCTGCAAGAAAGGAAGCGGAGACGATAGCAGAACTACTCGGAGCTGAGCCTCTGTTAGAGGAGCGAGCAACTAAACAAGCAGTCCTTCAGAGGATACCATCTGTAAGTCTGATTCATTTTGCTGCTCATGGTCATGCCGAAAGAGGAGAAATTGCCCTCGCTCCTCAACGCCCCACTAACGCGACCCCATGCGAGAAAGACTACCTCTTGACAATGAATGACATTTCACAAGTTCAGGTGCGTGCTAAACTTGTAGTACTCAGCTGTTGTCACAGTGCACAAGGACAGGTTAGAGCTGAGGGAGTTGTTGGAATCGCTCGGGCCTTCTTAGGATCCGGTGCACGCTCAGTATTGGTGGCCCTCTGGGCCATACCAGACAAAGCAACAGAGCAGTTAATGAGTCGTTTTTACAAACACCTGGTTCGTGGGGAAAGTGCCAGTGAGTCTCTTCACCAGGCCATGAAGTGGATGAGAAGTAACGGCTATGCTGACTTGGGGAACTGGGCACCTTTCATGCTGATTGGGGATAACGTGACGTTTGATTTCGGAGCGTAAAGGTTAGTTAATATATGAACTGTATTATTTCGGGTGTTGAATGGATTATTGAAGAAAACTCTTCCATTCGTTTGGAAAGACTTATAGTTCTTTGACAGGATACCGAAAGGTACATTGTTATAGGACTGGACTAATTCCGTGATTCATGAACACCATAATAGGATGAACAACAATTCTACCCTTTATTGAGTTAACTTAAACTTTTATCAAGAACATAATTCCTCTTATACCGCTTAATCAACGGTGTTCCGTTCATTCTGCTTTTGATAGACTACTGATTCAGTGTAATTGCTGAGATCTAAGAGGTTGCACTTACTAAATAATGTTTCAACAAACACAGCCGCAGGCGCGGATCCAGGATTTTGAAATGGGGGGTGAATTTTTGTAATAACGTAATAGAACCAAAGCCTGGTTGAGGTGTATGACGTCTGTGCAGCGACGAGCTCTCAAGGAGCTTGTTAACAACAAAGAAATTATTCTCAAAAAAGCAGATAAGGGCACAACAACCGTCGTTATGAACAGAGAAAACAGAATCAATGAGGGACAGAAACAATTGGATGATAGAAATAACTATCAGCCACTAGACGAAATAATGGTTAGAGATACATCCCAGAGAGTTAAACACCTCATTAATGCCCTTCACCATGCAGGGTGCATGGACGAAATGGCGGTTAAATGGTTTAACCTAACACCAAATCCGCCTCGAATCCCAGTGTTCACAAAAATTCACAGACCGACATTAGTCGGAAGACCTATCATATCTGGGTGTGTTGGCCCAACAGAACGCCTATCATCATTCGTAGACAAACTACTTCAGCCAATAGCACAAATACAGGACTCGTATCTTAAAGATACGACACATTTCATAACGTTTATTGAAAGCACTAGGGTGCCTAGAAACGCTTTTCTAGTCTCAATGGATGTCACTAGCCTTTACACGAATATCCCACAAGAGGAAGGAATCACTATAGTATGCAACCCATACGAGAACTGTCATGCCAATAACCCTCCTATAGCTACAAATTTCCTCAGAGAAATGCTCAGCCTTATACTGAAGGAGAACTCCTTCCAATTTAACGGGAAAGACTATCTCCAAACACACGGAACTGCCATGGACACTAAAATGGCAGTAGCGTTTTCCTTTTGCCAACATTTTTATGGCATCTATAGAAAAGGAGATCTTAAGGCAGAGCGTTAACAAACCACTAACGTGGAAAAGATTCATTGACGATGTATTTTGCTTGTGGATAAAAACAAAGAAGAAATAGAACATTTCATTGAGCAAGCAAATTCGTACCACCCTACCATAAAGTTTACCGCTGAAGTCTCACAATTACAAACAACATTCTTGGATATAACAGTCTATAAGGGAGAGAAATTCGAGAAAGAACCGATTCTCGACGTGCGCATACATTACAAACCTACTGAAACATTTCAGTACACAACTGTCCAACAGTTGCCACCCAGCAGGCGTCAAAAAAGGCTTCGCTAAAGGAGAAGCTCTTAGACTTCTGAGGACAAACTCTTCTAAAGTAGTGTTTGAGGGAAACATTAAAAACTTAAAAACACGCCTGGTATCAAGAGGTTATCCTAGTAACCTGGTGGACAAAATCCTCTCCGAAGTTAACTTCGCGGAAAGGAAGAACGCACTTACACAAAAACAGAAACCGCACAAGAAAATTCTACCCTTCGTGACACAATTTCAACCATCACTGCCATGTTCGAAAAATATTCTAATGGACAAATGGTATTTAGTACAAAACCAGCCGCTGCTAAGAGAGATATACAAGGAAACTCCCTTGATCTCTTATAGAAAAAGGAAATCGCTTAAAGACATGCTTGTTAAAGCAAAACTATAAAGGCTTTTATCAACACAATGGGCACACAGCGGGAATCGTGCTGGTCTGTCAACCCCATTAAACAGGCTCAAAATAAATAAATTGATTGGTAGAATCAGTCATCGCTTATGCACATTCTCCACCTCAATCAGAGAAATCAAATATTATTTCAATATTTGAGGGATAAGAAAAAAGAAAGAAAAAAGGGGGCTCAGAAAAAGGGGGGTGAAAATTCACCCATTTCACCTCCCCTGGATCCGCCCTTGAGCCGTAGCGCGGCACGAGGCAATAGACAATTCGAAATCCACTTGATAGAATTTTCTTTCCCAACAACTTCTTTCCCAATAACAGATTACAATACTAATCCTAAAATCAGACGTTTGTTAATCTGTTGCAGGTGTCTTGCCCAGGCCACCCGCCGAGGAGTGTCCGACAAATGGGAACTTTCTTTTGAAACAGGATGTCAATAACTTGGACAGTAGACCAAAGTGGAATCACTTGGTCTGAAAGCATTGACTTATTACAGTTGTGTTACGTAGAGGTTTGGGTGCACGTGCTTTTCGTTGTAGTTTTCGTTATCAGGACTGTCTTTTCAGATTCAAATTAGACACAGAGGGAATCCTCACACACTTTAGGAGTTTCGGCATTGGATTTTATTTGGCAGCATTAAGAGTTTTTGAAATTTACACATTTGAATTGCAGTGTGGTTCGGTAGGTAGACGCGTTGGTGAATGTGTTTGATAAAACCAACTTAATTGTCAATCATGTTCGGTACGTATTGACATCAAAAGGATTTGGAGATGGTAGTTCCTATTCTTAGATCCGGTTTTTGGTTTGCTTTGTGATTGGTTAGAAAAACATGCGCCACTTTCTCAGCAAATGACAAGCAAAACCAATCGTGACTTGTTCGCACGCGTTTTCCCGAGCTTGACTCTGGTTAAATGTATTTATTTTGCATTCTGATTGGTGCATGGCGTTGTGTACATGTGCTGTGATTGGTGTTAGTGATCACTCAAAAATATTACTTTGTCGTTAGTGGATTTGCAAGTTCTGCTCCAAATTCCACTAAGATGTTTTCGTTAATGTCGCATATTTACAGTCTATTTTATAAAGTATTCAAATAGGTGTAGATTGATATAGTCGCTGGTTCATTTTTCGTTGACCTTTTGGAAACAAAAGGATATTTACCCAGACACTACCAGATATAGGGAGCACAAAAGTGTTTTGTATATATGTCAAGTTGCAAAATCGAATGTTGTCTGGTGACACAGATAACGCAGTTTGGTTCTTTATTATTCAGGGTGATTACCATTTACATGGGCCGGAAAACCCGGGAATTTCATTTGGAAAATCAAATGGTACGCATTATTCGATTTGGACTACTTCTGAAATTATAGGCTTCTGGTCAAAGTGATCCATTTGTATTACTCCTTTTGGGATTTACAGCTGATGTTCATACAGTTTGCATGTTATCTATCTTCTGTTAAGACAAGCTAAATAATTTCGTATTTATGCCGAAAATTTCCATTCGGGTGGTTTGCGTACATGGTAAGCTTCCCCAGTTTTTGTTTGTTCGTATTCCCTCTGTTAAGCACCTTCGACTTGAACAGATGCTTCTTAGTGCACAATTAAACACCTCTCAAAGAGAAAAGACAGTCCGGACGGGGGGACCGAACGAAAACATTGGAGTAACATTAAAATGTTGTCTCCTGTGTCCTCAGATAGTTTTTTGCCCATGTAAGACGTTTTTGTGTAAGCTAATATGTACAGTTTAATTTGTTCGGATCCCTTGGCTAAACATTTAAATTGAACAAATTTTAGGGAATGCAATGTTATTCCTCGAATTTACTAGACGTTGTTGGCTTAACGAATATTCTAGCTGGCTATTTTTCGCATTTCTAGCGACATTTTTGTTCCTTCGAAAACAAAAAGAATTCATTTTCCAGTGTTAAGAAAGATTGAGCTTACATCTTGTCGAAGAAAACTTTTAATTTTCTTCACAACTAAATCGGAGAATTAGAACAGATATCCACTGAAATGAACCGCTGGGTGCCCCCGATCACCAAACGTCTATCGTCGAAGACAATTATTTTAAACTGAACCCACTCATTCTCGAGAGAGCGTTAGTGTCAGTGAATTTGTTTTTAGTGAACTTTTTAAAACAGCTTGGATAAGGTAAAGAGCTTTAAGCAAGCTTTCCCTTTTTTGCGGAGAAATAACGGTTTTTTCACGATGATATATTTTAGCGAACACAGTAGCAAGTGCGTTTGCTGACAAACAGTTGCTATAAAGTAAGCACATGATAAAAGTATCTTTCAATGATCTGAACAGGTGTGAAGCTGATAATACTTTAATAAATGCTTTTGGTAACTCTAGATATGAAAGTCTTCTCATTCCCAAAATATTTCATTTTGATCTTCCAATATAGAAGATCCTGGGTAATATAATAGAAACAGTTGTTAGTTTTACTTTGTAATACCTTTCGGTCACAAGATAAACTTCTTTACCCCGGAAGTCAAAACTAAGTTCAGAAAAATATGCGTGAAAAGGCCAAACAAAACATGCTCCTTTCCTTCAACATATTGATTTTTTATCCTGTCGTTCCTTCGCAGAAATCCCAATATTTGTAACCCCACATAATCGGCAAAACGCAAGTGTTCACCATATACATACCACAACTTGATCAAATTTGACAGCAGACGGAAAAAAATAAATTTCTCGGCACTCAAAACTAATAACACATACACCCACCACGGCTGGTGATCGCCAAACCTTTCCTCCTTTGAAAAACTTAAAAAATATTTTCTTTTGAAAGGCCTTAAATAAATTCTAAATGTTTTTAATACGTTGAAGTTGGAAATTTTACAAATACAACTACCTCGGTTGTCACTATACTGGCTACGTGCCTGCACTCGACCCCGTGGGGGATACTTCCCTAAAAATATAACGTGAGTGCTGGTTGGAAAAATTTGAATACACCCTTTAAAAGTTATAAGAATCTAGTTTTATGGGCGTGACCCAAATTCATTTTCCATCCATAAGAGGTACCAATTCTAAAAGAACGAATTAATTAGCGCTGGTAATTTTAATAGTGATAAATTAAGACGACTGTTTCGAACACCTATATTCCTGGATGACTGTTTCCAAGAAACAATTTACGTACCGCAACAACTCTAGCGGTGGTCCTATTAGATTTTAGCACCCTAAAAGGTACCAGTCCACAAAATTTACCGAATGGTGCGACGAACACGCAAGTTATTTTTATATTTATCGATTAAACAAACACTGGAAAACTTCAAAAAGTCTTTTTCCTTTTTAGCTATTTTAACTGATCTTTTTTCTACCAGATCTGATAACAGTCTTTGTTTTATCTTCTCTTCTGTTATTTTCTTTTGCGATTCGTCTGAAGTAATTTTCCAATTCTGTTTTGTATCCAGTACCCCAGTTTTTTTTACAATTTTTACCAGCCGAAACAGCTGATGGAAGCGTGCTGAAATTAACAATGGTAATTGAACTGAGTGGACTGCAATTTGGTCTGAAATCATACGCGTGATTTCAAAATCGAACTTAGTCGTCTGTCTTTGAGCTCCCTTTCCACCGTCTTCTCTATTCCTCCTGCGGACGGCTTGGTTCCTCTTTCCTTTTGGTACCCTGGTGAAGGCAATGTGTAAGTGGTAGAACATTCTAAGGACATGACCTAACCATGTCCATCTTCTCCTGGCCAGTTGGTCTCTTATTGTCTCCATTCCAGTTCTTATTCTTATCTCAGTCCTCGTTTGTAACCGGTAGGTTCTTGCATAAAAAGGCGTCCAGCTTCCTCTCATCAGTTTAAGTCGTCCCGCCTCCACGTTTCCAAATCGTTCAACAACACCGAGATGACTTTGGACTTAAAAATGCTGACCTTGGGCTTGGTGATAAACTGGCTTTTCTTTCAGAAATTTCCCAGCTTGTTTTATGCTACCTTTGCTTTTCCAAGCCTTGGGAATGTGCTCCCTCTATATAAGGACTGTGCTCTATATGGGTTCTACCATGAAGTTTGTACGCGCAAGCATTCTATTTGGTGGTTTTCTCGTTCAAAACCAGTGGCTGAAATCAAATTTTGCACAAATATCCGTTAAGAGGGACGCTTGAGAGATTTTCTTCTTACTGACGATTTGGCTGCAATTTGCTTAAGTGACGCGAAGAAAATGCCTTTTGTTGTACGGCAATGTGGTTTTTTTTTGTGGAAAAATCTGGGAGTGAATGGGTTAACACCTTTGCACAAGGCATAGGGTAAGAGAAACAGGCAACATTGTTTATATTACAAGGACATTGGTAGCATGCGCTTTATATTTCATAGTGAATATACCAAACAAGAAAGAAAGGAACAAGAAGGAGGAACACGTTTTTTTTTTACAAGACGTACAAATCCATCACAGCAGATATATGCACGCAAATGTACATTGTGTGTCCAGGTAGGTAGGTGTGAGTTTCAAACTATATCGTTTGAAGTTTGCCACACAACTTGTACAGCGTATGCATCGCTACAATGCTTAACGTAAGCCTTATTGTATCCTTCTTCCAGGGGTTCATGGACCGGGTCCACTGTGGTCCCTGGACCCGGTCTGAAAGGGGGGTTAATGTGTTTTGTCCTTAGCTGCATAAGAACTATATGGAAGAGCAGTGTGGAGAGTATGCAAGATCCTAAAGTTTATCGTGTTTGGAATATTTTGCCACATGAGGCAGCTCTTGCCACCTCAGCACCTATTTTTAAATCTGCTGCCATTAAGACTTATTCCTCGTCTTAAGTTATTCATCTTATGCGCCTGTAATGATTATTTCGACCCGTGGAATTATTTATATGTTGATTATCTAGTTTTTTTTAAGGTTCTTCTCGTATTAGCGAGAGCTTATCAGGGCAGAGTTGTTTAAAGCCCGATTAAGCTGATCCTGGGCTGACGTGAACTTTGATTCGAGTTTAATTAGTAATTAATGAAGACTCTTTAAAAAGATTCTTGTTCCTCAGTTTTGACTTACACTTTTTCTTACGTACTACTAGCTTAAAAGTAGCCCTTAAAAACATTTTTAATGAGCGAGTTGAATTTTTAATAGGGGATTAAAGTCAGTCCGCTTTCCTAATAAACCACATGCAATTAGCCAACATTATTCCCAGTCTCAGGCGCGATATTCAAAATGGCGGTTCCAATCGCCGTTTTGAATATCGAGAAGACGCTGCGGGGACGAAGTTGGCAATTAGCCTCGTTGCTGTCGGCATTGTCCGGACGCAACCTTTGGCGGCCATGAGCTCGAGGGGCGTAAGCCGCGACAAACGAACGACGTAAGCGTAAAATTGCCTCTTTCCCGTACGCTGATTGGCTCTTAGCTATTGTCTGTAAGAGTAGAGAAAATAAAAATGACGTCAGATGTAACGCGGGCGCTTTCAATGGAAAATAAAGCCAATTTTGCTCGTACGTTTACCATGTTATTGTTAAAGACAAATTGACGGACGTTATCTATGGTCCATACTCTTGTTACAGTAGACCATAAAATGTCGCCATTAAATGTTCAAAATTTGAAAGTGAAACAACTCGCCTTCGGCTCGTAGCTTCCCTTCAGTTTTTTAACATTTGATGACGTCAACTCAACGGATATTTAACAATTATACAATAAACTGTGTAAAACTCGCGTTTTGATTGGTCTAGAGGAGTGTGTGATTAGAGTATAGACACACGATTGACGTCATCGAGTGGTGTGACCGACGCACGTGATCAGAGTCTAGAGTCCAGCCAGAGTGACTGGTCAACAAAGTTTTGCAAACTGTTTTTGCGAGTAGCGGACAGACACAGGCAAATTTTTGCAGGAAAGGAAAAGTGCCCAATAAAAAATTGGACAAAGACCGTTGAGAGTGACCTCAACCAGGATAAGAAAGCTAGAACTTTGTTGTGACGTGAAAAGGAAGCAAATATTTGTCGAAATATGTCGCCTATAGAAATCCGGTAATGGCGAGTAATCGATTACAAATCGCAGTGAAGCGGCTAACATGCTAGCGCTGTAATATTTTGGGGTCAGGATTTCCTTCTGGAATAAAGGATAGTTTTGAAAATATTGTTAGTGAAATTCTTTCGGATTATACTCTAATTTAGACGATCACAATTGCGTGTGTGTAGTAGTCTAAAACTGAGTTTGCTGGAAAGTTTTTGACTTAGCTCAGGCAACGCGATGCTCGCTCACGAAATGTGTTGAAATGTCTTGGTTATTGTATAAAACAAATAGATTCCATTTTGCCGTGGGTCTGTACTCTGATAACGCACCGAGGACGTCAAAACGTGGTGAGAACATCAGTCACGCTACTCGCCTGCGGCTCGTGGCGTACATCTTTGTTCTCACCACGTTTTGACGTAATCTGTGCGTTATCAGAGTACAGACGCACGGCAAAATGGAATCTATTTGTTAATTATTCCATGGGCGCGCGTTGGATATGAGATGGTAAATAGCCAACGAGGCGCGAAGCGCCGAGTTGGCTATAACTAATCTCATATCCAACAAGCGCAAATGGAATAATTGTTTTATTAAATTCTCCGCGTTTGGGTATTACTGTTGAAGTTTACTGAATTTTATTTTAAGTAAAAATTTCTTTCAAATTAAAACGACCGGATGTTGAAGCAACCTCTGACCAAAGCGCGCGAAACGTAATGATCACATGCCACGCGCACCTATTTGCAAACGGAGTTGAATGAAAAATCGAAAGCGAAGAAGATCGGACTCAGTCGGGCATCTCAAATTCAAGAAGCGTTTAAATGTACGAGTTACTACCTTTCTGAGACAAGCATTCAAGTGCTTTTGAAGTTCCAGCTCATCGAGAAGCTAAATAGTTGTGCACATTTGAGCAAATGTTTTGCTGTGTGGTGCCGAGCGAAGGAAGGGATCAAGGACGGCTTTTTTATGCTGAACTGAATTCCTCGCGGACGATTTAAAACACTTCAGATAAGTCCAAGTGTACGGGGTACAACCTAACTGAGAGAAACATTCAGTGCAAATTTTTAAACTTCAAGGTTATCGAGAAGCGTAAGAGCTGTGCATATTTGTGCAAATGTTTTGCTGAGTGGTGCCGAGCGACGGAAACGAACATTATGACCGCCGCTCGTACGGATTTCATAGATCAACTTTTCCTGAAGTCCTCGTAAATGTGTAAAAACATTAAGGCAGGCACAAAGCTCTTCCTGAGAAATTTCTTCGATCGGTTTTAACCTCCTACCGCCAGGATTTGCAAGCCATCCTGAAATTTTTGAAGGTAACCGGTTGTTGTTGTTGTTGTTATGTGATCTAAATCGTAAAATCTTCCAATTTTAAAGATTTTAAAGGAAACTTCAGAGATACGTACCATTAAACAGTGTCATACCGAACTTTGTGGCTTTTATTGTAGTTCAGTGTTATATTGAGATGGCATTGTTTGGTATTTCTTTCTTTTCTTTTTTGTTTTGCTCCTTTTGGAATTTTCGCTTCCCGCCGAAAAAAAAAAAATTAGCTAGCGACACCTGGGGCAATCGTTTTCCATATAAGGTCAAACTACGGTATATGAGCTGATAACCGGGATTTAGTGAACCAATCAGAACGCTAGAAATGCATTATTCGAGGCTGAGAATTTAATAAAAGAGTATAGACCATAGAAAACCGATGCCAATATGTTAATTAGCTCCAAAACTGACATGCATATTCATCTCCCGGGGCCCATACATTTCATAACGCGTACAAGTCAAGAAAACTTGCGGACAAAGTATAAACGAAAACATTCAATCGGTGTGAACGTGACCACTCAACTTCCCAGGTTTCCCATTCCTAACCTAGGGAATGATAACTCGCTGAAATGGCCGCAAATCTGCACAAAATAGAAAACAGACAACAGGTAATACACCTTAGAAGCAAGGTTTTTCATTTTTATTATGAAAGCGGAGCCCGGATTTGTTCTTTTGACAGAAGGAGTAATTAGTCGACGCGCGTTTTATGGGAGATCAAGGGGACTACCAAACAAGTAAGTAATATCATTTGGAGACATCATCCGCTTTGATTTGGAGCATGCTGGTCTTGTGACAAGTTTCGACCACTTGTAGGTTGATTCAGAAACCAAAGGGTAAGAACCACTGACAAAGGTGTAGACGATAGAGAGAACTTAAAAATAACCGAGAGGCGATAGTGAACAGGATACAGGAGCTGAAAAACACGTGTACATGGGACTACAAGAGTATGGGGTAGCTGAACGTTTTGTCTGAAACGTGAATGTGAAATGAAAGCATAGTGAGATTGCAATAAATCAGAACAATGTAACATCAATGTGTGTACAGTCAATTCTCGCCTTGCAGACACCTCGCTATTACAGACACCCCGATAATACGGACAACAGCTAAATTCCTGGTAAAACTACTGTAAATTACAGACGTTTAACTGAAATAAATTTCTGCTATTACGGACTCTCGCTATTAAAGACACTAACTCGCAGTCCAGAGGGTGTCCGCAATAAAAGGAGTTGACTTTATTTGGAATCTCTAATTTCGCTCGTTCAACATCAGCTGAACAACATGTGCGGCATTTCAAGAGCATGGAATAGCTGAACGTTTTGTCTGAAACGTGAATGCGAAATGGAAGTATAGTGAGATTGCTATAAATCAGAACAGTGTAAAATCAATGTGTGTACAGTCAATTCTCGCCTTGTGGACACCTCGCTATTACAGACACCCCGATAATACGGACAACAGGTAAATCCCCGGCAAAAAGAAATTACAGACGTTTAACTGAAATAAATTTCCGCTCTTACGGACTCTCGTTATTAAGGACACCAACCTGCGGTCCAGAGGGTGTCCGCAATAAGAGGAGTTGAATGTATATGTAATCTCTAATTTCGCTCGTTTAACAGTTACGATATAACTGAAATAATGGGAAACTAATATTTGCACTGCACGAAAAACGCAGCTAAACCATACGAATTGTTAGGGTATAATTACCTTACACAAATATGCCTTTATAATAATACGAAACTTAAATTGGTCCGCAATGTAGAGAAGTATTACAATTGTTGTAACGGTTAAAATGACATTGTGTTTGTGATACAATCCCTTTGTTTCCGTTAATCGGCTGTAAAATTGAAAAAGGCGTCCCCCACCCCCCCCCCCCCCCCGCCACTTCCCTTTCCTCCTCACCCAGCCGAGCGGCTCTTTGGGGCTGTTTTCACTTTGCACGCTTCCTATTTGAGATACGCGCCAAAACAAGATTAAAGTCCTTCTAGAATTCATGAGTTGCTATCAGTCAAGTTACCTCACACTGTTAAACTGGCTTTACCCAGGGATGATTTGTTGGCAGGACTTGTGTGCAGTTTTCGAATTTTCGCTGTTAGGTTTCTTGTTTTCAAGTTTTAGATGCAAGCGCCCGTTATGTTTTCAGGTTTAGTTACATCGTTTTCTAGCGTTGGCTCTTTTGATTGTGTTATTCGAATTTTTAGATGCATCATTTTCGAGCCTTCGGTATTTCGTCTTCGAGTTTTACGTGCATCATTTTCGAACATTACGTATTTTTTTCGAGTTTAAGGTGTCTTTTGTTTTCGAGTTCTCAGTGCTATTTATAAAACGCTTGCACCTCTTTCTCGCCACCACGAACCTTGTATACTCCGATGATTACGCACTGCGACGATTTGTGACTGTAAGTGGCGTCGTGGTAAGTTTAAGATATTTTAAAAGTTTGTTGTATTTATGCCGGTCAAGTATAGCACGGGGTCACCCAACGAGAACATTTAAGGAAAATACTTCAAGTGTTCCTGTGTTCCCATATCGTTTTGTCCCCTTTGAAATATATATTTGTGTAAGCTGTTATAAATACAGATTGATCTTTTCGGATGCTTTAGCTGAAATTTTAACTTGTAGAAAGTTTTAGAAAAGGATATTTTATTGTCCTAATTCAGTAGCAATTTTTGGTTTTACGAAATACTAGCTGGCCTTTTTTTCGCATTTTAATAGCACATTTGGCCCCTTCGAAAACGACAGGAATTAGTTTTCCAGGTTAACAACATTTTGAGCTGACATTTTACCGCAGAAAACCTTACATTTTTTTAACGACTAAATTGGAATTTGTGAGGCGATCAGAGCAATCAGAACAGATATCCACCGAAATGAACGGTTAGGTGCCGTCCATGATGGAACTATAACATTTATTCCACTGACAACAAAAAACACACAGCCCTGTCAAAATGTTTGGTTTGTTATCATTTCCAAGGCGGTCAGTGCAAAATGCAGACTACAGACTGCAGACTGTAGACTGCAGACTCGGGGTAAAATGCAGACTGAACACTGCAGACCAGGGGTAAAATGCAGACTAAATTAAATTATTTAAATTTTGTTTGGTTGGGCAAGTTGTATCCCGGAAAGTAATCATTCATTTTAAACATTTTAAGCCAATTTACCTGCAGATTCCACAGATCCACTGGACAAGGAAGAGCCGGCCACATCGGTGGAACAAACAAAAGAAGCCTCTGAGAAAAGACAGGGTCCAGAGGAGTTCAATTCGATCGTAGATCGCTGAGTTTATATTGCGTTACGATTGCGTTACACAAAATATTTAAGCCGCCGTTACACGTTGAAACTTTTAGCTGAAACTTGTGTGCAACGGCAAACGAGACCAGTTTCACGAAGTGGTGTTACACGGTGAAACTCTTGTTTTTTCACCACTGCGACCGTTGCGAGCCGTTGCAGAAGTAGAAAGCGGTTCTACTTTTCGTGAAACTTGTCTCGCAACGGAAGTTCGAAAAAATTTCACGAAACCGACCATGTTACACAATGCAACACCTGCGGAAACCTGTTTCGCAGCACCGTTGCACACAAGTTTCAGCTAAAAGTTTCAACGTGTAAAGGCGGCTTTACCGCGGGCCAAATTACTGTGGGTTTTGCAAGTTGCACCCGGGAGCCGGTGATTGCGGTTTAAGAAGTAAAAGAACAACATGGCGAACGAACGTGGGGGCCGATCGAAAGGATATTTATGACAGTTTTATGGCAAAAAGGAAGCAAAAAACGGTAAAATTGGATTCAGGAGTTCATTGTACAAAGCCATGTTTGAATTGAATATGAGTACATGATGGAATTGAATTTCTCTGGACCCTGTGCCGAAAAGGGAAATACTTTGATCTTGTTGATGTCTATGCGGTTTACGACAGTGAGCATAAATTCTCAGTCTGCATTTTACCCCTGGTCTGCAGTGTTCAGTCTGTATTTTACCCCGAGTCTGCAGTCTGCAGTCTGCATTTTACACTGACCGCTTCCAAGGGCTGTTTGCTTGTGTGATCCGGCAGGTCTATTCCGGGGGTGAGGGGTGGGGGGTGAGGGGTGAGGGGTAGGGGGTGGGGGGGGGGGGGTGAGGGGTGAGGGGTGAGGGGTGAGGGGTGAGGGGTGGGGGGTGAGGGGTGAGGGGTGGGGGGTGAGGGGTGAGGGGTGAGCCAATTGTTCGAAACGAATTCTAGTCTGAAATGTCAGCCGTCTCTTCTCCCTAACCCACAGGGGGTTATGGGGAGGAGACAGCTGACATTTCAGACTATAACAATTCAAGATTCAAGACTGTAGTTTCTTTCCCCTATTTTACTGAGATCTGAGACGCATCTAGTACCCGACATTCACTAATGGAGTGTATTGTAACGTGGTACATGTGACACTGATAAGTTTCCTGAGAACTATAATTTTTACATTGTTGCTAATTTATTTGAATTTAATCAGTGATTTAATTCACACACTATCTTAGGTGCTAAAACAAAATGGGTTCCATAGCAGCCCAGAAACCCCTTTCCCTTTGTCATACTGTCTCCATATGTGACCCTCCACGCGAAAAGAGGGCTTATGGATTTCACTCCAAATAGTGAATTTTTTTCACGGTCACGGCGCGTGTATTTGAAACTTCACACTGTGAGGTGGAAATTTCACGCCGTGTTCACGCTATTCCGAAACGTTTTCACTCTGGGAGTGAATCTGAAGACTGGGAAATAAATTCACGCCGCCCGGTCACGCCGTAAAAGTAAAATTATAAAGGAGTGAAATATTTCACGCCGTGAAATGTAAACCTCGCCGTGAAACTTTTCAATGGCGTCAGAGTGAAAAATAATGAAAATAATTTACTAGGATCCGGTTACGTATCGCGGCGAGTTTAATAAACAAAATGCCCCAGTAAACATACTTCCGAAGTATTATAAAGCTTAATCCATTATTTACGCCAAAATTTCACAAATAAAACACAATATCCTTAATAATAGTGTTTTGCTTTTGTTCAGCCAGGTCAACTTTCAAGTCAATTTAAGAACGTGTTTTGTGGTCATTTGCATGAAATCAACATCTTGTGATAATGTTGTCAACAGCCTGTCAAAGTTCATTATTCCATTGGTTGGTTTATCGGTAGCCTGAGAAATGAGGCGCCTCTTATCGCGCTTTAGTATGAATTGAGACGCGGTTGTTGGCAGATGAGTATCTCAGAACTATAAACCTGTGATCAGGCTCTCAGTCTTGGTATTTTAAAAGCCATTCCTGCAAAAATTTAACGAGCGACTGCGAAAAAATAAATAAGAGCACTGCTAAAATTGGGCCTTATCACAGGTTTAATGGGGAAACCGACTGAACTTCTGTCAAGGGACATTTAAACTCACCCCAGTTAAACTCACCCCCCACCCCCACCCCTCACCCCTCACCCCTCACCCCCCACCCCTCACCCCTCACCCCCCACCCCTCACCCCCCACCCCTCACCCCCGGAATAGACCTGCCGGTGTGATCTCGAAATGTCTTTTGAGCCCTCGTCACAAATAAAGTCCGTTAACAGGGTCAGGGGCCGACCCAACGGTTCATTTCGGTGGAAATATGTTTGGAAGCCGTAAATCACCTTAGAACTCCAGATTTAGTGTTAAAGAAAACCTTGAGTTTTCTTCGGCAAAATAGCAGCTCAAAATTTTGTTATACTTTTAAATTAATTCCTTTCGTTTTCAAAGGAAAAAAATACTTCCTTAAAAATTACGAAATAAGGTCAGCTAGCATTTTCCTAAAGCCAACAGGAGCTTGTAAATTCGAGGAATAAGATACTAAAAAGAAATTTTTACTAAATTCCCTTAGAGGGAATTTGTGGGATTGATCAAACAACGCCGACGTATTTTTGTAACAGGACGACGATTACGTAGAAATAGGCAAAACTTCACCGACAGCTATCGGTGATTAATGTTTACTTTTCAAATAGAAGAAAGATCCTCACAGTTAGTACGCAACTTAAGCAGTTGCGAAAAGATTTGCGAAAAGAAAGCCTGAAAAAAATTGAGGCTTGAACGGGATTCCAACCCATGACCTCTGCGATGCCGGTGCAGTGCTCTACCAACTGAGCTATGAAGCCAACTGGGAGCTCGTCGTATTGTGAGTTCGTGATATGCCCGTGAAGGATGAATAAATGAATGTAAATATATGAAACATATATTTTGAACTGCGGATGAAAGATCAAACAGAAGAAAGATCCTCGCAGTTAGTACGCAACGTAAGCAGTTGCGATAATTACTTTTGCTATCATCTTTCCATGTGATCAATTAAGGTGGCCGAATACACTTTTATAGTAAGCATGTATTAATAAACGTTATTTGCAAACCACGTACTTCTGGGTTCCCCAAATTGGGTGTCAGTAAAATGCGGGGTCGGGGTCGGGGGATGTAGCTGTGACAGAAAGCGTCCAGTCGTGTTTTGAACTTTCCATACATTTGTCGGTATAGCGAACCAGCCGTGAGCTGCTGTTAAAAATAGTTCGTGGGAAAAAATACAGGGAAATGTATGGAAAGTTCAAAACACGACTGGACGCTTTCTGTCACGGCTACATATCTCCAATTTTGTTCTTACAATCCTTTTCCTAGTACAAAAAATTTCCAATTCATGAATTTTTCAGTAGCGATGTTTTATGAAAATTATTTGACATCGGATTCCCATACAAACACTGTTATTTCAAACCTGTTTGCCTACCCGTCAAAATGGCGTCGAAAACCGTGATAAGGCCTATTATGTAGACTTTACTTGGTCAATTTGCTATCCTGAGCGAATTGGGTCTTACAATCTGCAAGGCCAATGCCTCTTGGTTTTTTCAAATAGTATTAAGGACGGCCCCTACTAATATAACAATAGAGTTGATGTTCGCGGGCGTAAATATATTTTTGGCCCGACTCAGGCTCATTTTAGCCCAAGCCGCAGGCGAGGGCTAAAATGAGCTCTGAGAAGGGCCAAAACATATTTACGCCCAAGAACATCAACTCTATTACTATTATAATGATTTCAGAGGGCATTCATAAAAGGAATCAAAGACAGTACAGTAAGCGATCGCGATATCTTCTGCCGGAATCGCGTCGGCCTTTATTTTATTGTACAAAAGCTTTCGTTGTCACAAAAACTTAAAACTTTGGCAGAACACCGCAAAATTTGTCAAAGAATCTTTGTTTCTAAGTTTTCAAAAGGAAAATAACAGAATTTTGTAAACAGCGAAGAAATAGTCACTTACGATTGTTGAAATTAATTGTGCAATTGCTCAACTTGACTGAGTGGTTTCGCTCAAAGAAGACATATTATATATAATTGCTCTCACCTCGCCTCCGGCCGTGGAGCTACTACAGGCATTATTTCCACCATCGCCCACGAGTTTCTGTATTAAAGTCCTCTACGTCTAGCTCAGACGACTGATAGGTTTTTCATCGATTTAGCCCGCTGAATTCTTCATTTTAGCCCGCAAAATACGCCGCAATGCCCGATGAAATTATTATAATACCGAAGTATTTTTGCGCGTTTTATGACTATGCGGGAAAAACAGATCTTAGCAAGGGCTATTGGAATCCAAAAAGAAAATTGGGGGTAACCACTCATTTTTCAGAGATAATTAAGCAACAATTATTCTAAAAAGCAGTAAAATACAAAGCAATGCATGGCGTTTTATTCTCAAATTGAAGCTTTATTATCTCTGAAAAATGCATGGCTCACTCCAATTTTCTTTTTGGATACCAAAAGCACTTGCTAAGCTCCGCTTTTTCCGCATAGTTTTAAACCGCGCAAAAATATCCCTGTATTAATAGGCACCACCCATAGGAAACCCGGGTATCTCGAGACGCGCAGAACGTACGCGCAGTAACAAAAGTAGGCACCGTCCTTAATATATAGTAAATAGGCTGCTAGCTCTCCTAGATTTTCAGGATGCAGAATTGGATTTCGATGTCCAAACATCTAAAAGGAATTTGCATAAAAATTTTATGTAAACGATAAGATTGTTTCATTTCACAAAAATCAGATGTGACGTCCAATGAGGTAATCAAGAGGCAACAACAGCAACAGCAATGACCTTCATGTACCGTGATGGATGTAGAGTGCAAAGCTTGTGCCGTCGTTTGTAGTACCACAGGTCACCAAAGCGTATGTGACACAGATTACCATGCAAGCGTGATTTAAGAGTTTGTATGGAGTGAAAATTAAATCGAAATTTAGACAACAATATTCCCACAAAACCCACAAAAAATATAATTAAGTCTGAAAAAGCTTACCCGGTGTGTTTTGCTGTGTTTTCAATGCTTTTCAGTGCTTCTAAACGCTGTTTAGAGCGGTCTATCTCTCAGCAGCTAGTCCACGTGCATCACTGTATTATGTTAATGACAAGGTAGGAAACTTAAAGTCGAATTTGAATAAAATTTGGCCCGTCATTTGAGGAGAGCACTTCGAAAACCTCGCCAAATTTGCTTGAAACTTAAGCTCTCGCTTACCTGTCTCTCCATATGGCAAGAAGGATGATGTGCGGTCCTTCCTGGGCAGATAATTTTCGGCGAAGTTGATTTATGGAGACACAGGCCTTCGTGGAAAACAAAGTTCATTTCAAATTGGGTGCCATTTTGCCGCTGACAGAGCCGTGTCGCTGGAATGTTGGAACAAACTCTCGGTCAAACCTAGGCACGAGTACTAAAATGTGCCCAGCCGGGGAAATCCACGGGAAGCCTTTGGCACGTAACAAACCACACAAGCCCCCTCCCGGCTAAGTGCGGTTCTGTACCAGCAGCTGGCTTGGCGTGACAGCAAGAAAGGTCTCTTGAGAATATGAATTGTCTTTTGTATTATTAATTTTTTTTTTATGAACTGAATTCGCGATTTTCCTACTCGTATCTTACGAGTTGGCTTTTTTTTAAAAATAAAAGCTGACTGAAAGACACTGAAAATTTGCCTCTTCCCCGGCCTATTTTCTTTGTTTGCGTGTGCTAATACATCCTCGCAAAACACAAAACTCCCAACGTCTATCTC
>NW_028145673.1:0-59652 GCF_977016875.1 Pavona decussata | reverse complement strand
AAAACTCTTTCGTGGTCTTTTAGACTCCGGCGTAAAATCATTTCTGCAAATAGTTACCAAAGGAGGAGTCACTAACTATTTTTTTTTCTCGTTCAGTTTTTGTATACGTTTTTAACTGGACATATAAGAGAAAAAGTAACTAACTGGACTAACTAGTTCATGATGAGCTTAGGTGAAGAAAAAAATGTATGCTAATGAGCTTACGGTGAGTTGAAATCACCAATGGCTTATCATTAACTGCAACAAGAGAAACCGTTTTGCACCTTTGCGTGTTATAATTCATGGTCGGAATGGTCTTTTTTCACACGTGCGGAGTTGCAGCAGTCACGCAGAGAGAAACAAAATCCCAGACATCGTGGTTTGTGCAGATCGAACGCGCGAGGAATGCTTTCGTTTCATCCACGCGAACGGTAACCAGTAACGAAGGTTCTTACGCTTTTTGTAAGACATGGCTCTTTTGCTTGAATAGTAACTCCAGGGCACAGACTTAATATAATATGAACCACTCAAAATAGGCAACTGGGCGATTTAGCATTTTAAAAGAACATCGAATCAAAGAACAAACGCAAACAATTCCTGCCAAAAGCAGTAGAATCGCGGAACAGAGTTTGGGACGTTTATTTACTGCACAAAATGTAACTATATTTATTGTAGCACAAGCCGCGCTAGACACTGTTTTTGTGAACGTTGTAATCACATTAAACAAAATTCGGAGTCTTTTTTCCACAAAAGAAAAAAGAAAGAAAAGTGATACAATTGTACATTGATGATACAAAGCAAGTGATCGCCTCCGCGAGTTGCATTTGGACGTCCCTAAAATAGAAGAAAAAAGGAATAGTTGATAAACTGGAGTGCGAGGTTGGTATTCCTCTCATAAAGAGTTATAAAGAATTGGGACTACAAAGCAGTGTTACTGTATACTACATTTGTACTTGACAGAGCAGCTATGCGCAACGCAGAAGCAAAATATTACAAAGCAGAATATTACAGGAAGCTAGATCAATATCCTGCCCGACAGATAACAACAGCTCACTGAAAAGAAAGCTGACTACCCAAGTAGAGCAGAATTGGTTATTGCGATATTAATTAGTGGAAGCAGAGCATTCTGCTCGATAAGCTAAAGCAGAACCTAGGTTAGTGTTCATAGCGCGTGGTTAGCCGGTTAATGTTCTGCTCGACAGATAACAACAGCTTAATAAAGAACTGACTACCCAAGTAAAGCAGTTTGCTCGACAGATAACAACAGTTCTGGGAAGAACTGACTACCCAAGTAAAGCAGTCTGCTCGACAGATAACAACGGTTCAATAAAAACTGACTACCCAAGTAAAGCAGAACAGGATTAATATCGCGTGGTGATGGTTGAATTAATGTGGCGCGCGGTAGATAAAAACAGTGCAGTCAATAAATGACTAAGAGCCAAGCTATGCAATACAATAAGTTCAAAAAACAGAATCTTAAAATTGATATAGCCTATTTACAAATTTCACTACTCACCAATTCCTTTCTTTGCTTTTATATGATCGTGAATCCATGACGAATACGCGCGAGTTTCCCAACCTCGATCAGTTTCCCGCCATAATAACAAAGATTCAACAAGACTTCGACTCGCGGCAATGGTCTGAAGAGGTACATCCTTCAAAAATATCGTTATAATTCCTAAAGGTATACGTTGCTATTCGAGATTTCAATCCTATGATACTTGCGTTAAATGCTGAGAGGAAATTTGTTAGCCAAATTCAAAGACAGAGAAAGCTGGGTCAATTCACACTAATACAACTCAATTTCAGAAGTACATTATTTTATCGAAGCTGGCGTCGATTTATCTGAGCATCGCATTCAATTCTCAGGTGGAAAAAATAAAAACGAATGACCCAAGAACTATTTTCCTCGGCTTTATGCTAGATACAACTTACCAAGTCGAATATGCATGTGTAAAGGTCAATCCTCGTGCAGAGGAAGTGGTCTGCTGTTATTCAATAAATTAAATTGCTGCCCGCCGCAATTGTCGATAAATACAAAAAATTCCATTCCTTTGTGACAGTCTGGGCTGGGAAACGTTATGAAAACGAAGGCAAACCAATAGCAAAATCGGCAGTTGACCGTGGAAAATATATCATACAATACCGCTCCGGAAAACACTGCGCGTCGCAAGCCACGAGTTTGTCTCGAAAACGCAAGATGAAACTGCGTGACTACAATACACTGTGGCTGTTTCATGTTACATTTCCAGGCATACGATGACACATCGCGTACAATTTTAAGAGGACCCCTGGGTGGAATTTTTTTCCTGCTCAAAGCTGCTCATGGTCGTCAATGGTCTGAATTTCAGCTGCGCGCCTACTGTGCACGTTCTCAAGCGACGTCATTACCCAAATACGGACAAAATGATTTTGATTGGATGAATTTCATTAATTTGCATAATTTATTTTCCAAACCTTTATTTTTTCTTCGGCGGAACCACAAGAAGCTCAGCCTCGACTAAAATGAAATTAAGAGATTTGTTGTTTTTGAAGGTAACGCATTATGAGCATACATTGACTTTTAAATCTAGACCGGGCTTTGTTGAACCGGGTAGGGGGGGGGGGGGGGGGAGGAGGGTAGATACTGCCCTGATGTTTCCTTTGAGGTCAGGTGAATTAAGGCCTGGGCCTACATTCAGTTTATACTGTTAAGGGTATTATGTATGTATGTCATTTCCACGCTTGGCAACTCTGAGATAGCTAAAATTAAAGGTACGAAAGGATTAACGACTTTAAACTATTTTGCATACGTCACACATACTAAAATGACAAGATTTGGAAACCTACATAGTCCTACTCATCTTCCGATATTAGGACGAAATCCTTAGAAAATAGACCACCCCCGAAGAACTGCGGGACCAATTCCTTAATTTACTTGAGTGATGACGTCTTATGACGTCGTTATTACGTCATGATTGCCAAATGGCGGCCATCTGGGTCTGTTATCTTTAGATTTCTGGATTTCCGCAAAACTTCAGAAAAGCGCCGAAATTGAACGAAAAGTAATCAAAACCAATAAAGGAACACCAATATGAGCGAAAAATATAAGAGTTATGGCTTGAAAAGTAAATTTTCTTAATTTTATAAATTGTTGCCATGGTAACATCAAAGTCGTTGTACACTAACCGACCACATCAAGTATTTAATAGATAGAATTCTGAAAAATTCCTGAAGTATTAACAAGGTAATTCCAGCTAATAGTTGCCCTCACTCCCCGGTCTAGATAGTGTTAAAGAATCACCTTCAAAAATAACAATGCAATTTACAAGGTGGAAAGAGTAGGTGGGTCTATTTTACAAGAAAAAAATAACAAAAAAAATTGGCATTAAGCGAGCAAACCTAGCGAAAATCAAATCAAACGAGACGAGAAACTAAGGATTACCAGCACACGAGCCGTTCATAGAGCTGGTGCTCGTTGTGTGATTTTATTTTGCTAGCTTTTCAAACACTTCCCAAGCGACACAACAGTTCTTTTCGGAGCAAATTACAATTTAAACAGGGCTTTTGGCCCTCACAAAATGTTCCAATCAGGATGATTAAATCAAAGGTAAGCTTAAGCTTTCAAAATAAAGAAATAAAACCAAGATAAATCTTGATGAATTAATTTTCCTGTCAGTGACACAGGCATACTTGGTTCTTCCAACAGGAGTTGGACCGACGATCTTTCGATTACTGTAGTTCGGGTGCTCTACCACAGAGCTGAGAGCCATTTAACTAGGCTCAAGTGAAAATCATTCTATATAATGCTATGATTTGAAGCGTTCACAGGACTCTTGTTGGGAGAACTCGCTTTTTTATGCCTGTGTCACTAGTACTTAAAACTTCAACTATCATTTATTCACCAGGATAAAAAAATAACTGAATCACATTTCTTTCACACAATTAATCTTGCTTTTGCGTTATTTTTAAGCTAATACTAGGTCGTAGTTGCTTCCCCAACAATTAATACGCTACATTTAATTAATTTAAAATGTGTTCACTGTTTCTTCGCGAGTGAAAACTGCGAAAATTGCTCTTTAATTCAATGGACTTCTTTTTCTCAGACAGGTTCTTAGATCAGACATGGAAGAACTTTTTAACCTGACTGAGAATCCCACCGATGCAACTGGAGCAAATGGTACTGGTTCTATAAATGTATGCCCTTATTTCAAAATTAGAATAATCTGTGTTCAATACTATTAAAGATATTACGATGTTGCGTAATGTATCGAGTTTTTTTGCGAAGCTTATGAATTTTGTGTTTGTTTTCCCTTGTCTATTTATTTATTTATTTATTTATTTATTTATTTATTTATTTATTTATTAATCTATTTATTAATCTATTTATTCATTTTTTCTTAGGAACAAACAGCACTCACTCCGTGAATATTCAAAACGTCACGACCGCACCAACTCAATCCGGCGGCTTTTCAACAAATTTCATCATTGGCATGACGGCAGCATATGGGGTAATCTTTCTCGTTGCCCTTTTTGGCAATTCCTTCGGTTTGGTTGTGGTTTTAAAGAAATCTTCGAATAAAAGCGCAACAAACGTCTTCATCGCCAACATGGCCGTTGCAGATCTTCTTTTAACTGTCACAATGATGCCTTTATGCATTGTCTTCTTTTACCGTGGTAGGCTATGGTTTGGAGGAACGTTGGGTACCGTCACATGTAAAGCCTTGTTCTATGCCATCCCGATTTCCATTTCAGCGAGTGTCTTTACTATAGTGTTTATGTCCGTTGATAGGTTTTACGCTATCTTCTATCCTTTTAAAGAGAAAATCTTCCAAAAACCAAAATTCCTGTCGGCAATCATTTGGATCTTATCTATTGTGTTGATGATCCCATATGTTATCTTGCTTCGAGTGGAATATGATCCTATCGCCGACGCATATTATTGTGTATTGGTGCCGGTGTGGCCATGGGAAGATGAAAACGACCTTACTTTGGAGGAAACATCCCGCGCCTTTAAAATCTTCCATATCGTTGTTTTCATCACGCTGTACGCCTTGCCCCTCTTTATAACAGTTACCAATTACTCTTTAATTTGTCGGAAATTATGGATGCGTAAAATACCAGGAAACGTGACAGATAGTAACCGGGCCAACGCTGAAAAGTCAAAGCGCAAGGTGGTGCGTTTGTTGATGACCATATGCTTGGTTTTTGCGATGTGCTGGTTTCCAATATACGTCAATCACTACTTTTGGCACATGCGGCCTGATCAAGTACACTTATTACCGGACGAAGTTAAGATGGTTTTTGAGTGGATAGCCCATGCCAACAGTGCCATCAACCCCTGCCTTTATCTCCTACTTAACAACGACTTTCGCAAAAAGTTTTTCGCTACTTTGGTCTGTCTCCCTGAGGTCAGGTCTAGGCCATTAGAACCACGACCAGTTCCGCTTGTTCTCCGAAGGAAGCCTCTACAGTTGGAACAGCACAATCGTCAATACGTGGAAGCTCCTGTTATTGAGGGTCCAGTTACTGAGTAGCCCTGTTGTAAGTTTTTACCTCAAGAAAAGAAGATCAGGTGTGATAATACAGTCGAACCTCCACTAACGGCCACCTTTCCACAACGGCCACCTCTCTACAACGGCCACTTTTTTTTGTCCCGGCGAACAGTCCATACATTACTTCTCGTTTAAACCTCTCTACAACGGCAACGGCCACTAAAGTGCGTCCCCAACTGCCAAAATAACCTCTCGACAACGGCCAGTGCAGCTCTTTTTTGTAAAAACCTTTTTTTTGTAAGTTGATGCAGTAATCGACATTTGTCTTCGGAACATTACGTTTCTGTATCCATTTTAATGATATACGCTGCAGTAAGCATAAATTGTCTACAATAATACAGCGAATGTTGCGAACCTTGCTCGTTTCGTCTTGTTAACATTTTGATTCAAAACATTATTTACGTTTTAATGTGTATTTTATCTGTATATATTATCTAAGATTGGATTGCCATTATAGGCTACCGTAAGCATGAACTTGGCACAATAAACATGTTGTACTTCCCGAAAAAAAGGTGTCATATTACACCCCTACCTCCCCATAACGGCCACCTCTCAACAACGGCCACTTTCTTCTGTCCCCAAGGTGGCCGTTGTGGAGAGGTTCAACCGTAATCATGTGATAAGTTTTTCCAGCGGACAAGGGTCAAAGGTTTTTTCCCACCTGCAAATAACCAAACAGAAACTAAGCAACCTATCAAAACGAACTTAATTCGCTTGCGTGAGGAGCATCCAGCCTCGTTCTTAGACCTCAAGGCGCTTCTCAAAGCAACCAAGCTTGTCTATGAGTGCTGGGGAAAAGCGCGTCCTCCCGATCAACTCAACGGATGACGTCACATTTAACAGCGAAGCAAGGACGACTGGAGGGAGGCGAAGCGTAGGAGGATCGGCTTAGCGAAACAAAATAGAGACCGAGATATCCATGAAATTTAATGCTGAGTACTTGCGATTCTCGATTATTTTGTTTTTGTTTTTGTTCAGTTGTTGTTGTTGTTGTTGTTTTTTCTCTTCCTATTATGATAATTTTAAGAGATGTGATGAATAGTCAGGCTTGTCCTATAGTTTGAATTGAACTGCATGATACGATTCATAATAAAGTTTTATCCGGCTTTAGCATACCGTGCGACCTTTGCAATGGTGTTTGTCAGTTTTGGGTTGTGGAATTTTTGCTTTACTGAAAACATTTCAAAACGAAATAAAGGGTTTTTTCCCAGATTTGACCCTGAACGAGCCAATACTTGTTCAGTGAATGGGTTTGAAGAAAAGTGGGACAAGATGTAAGGAATTCAATATCTGTGTGTGGCTTTGATTTTCTTTGACTCGCACAATGCAAAAACCGTAGAGTTTGCTATTTTATTAAAAAAAAAAACACACACACACATTTCAAAAGAACGGTTCTTTTTTACGATTTATGACAAAGCGTGACAGTTTGGACCTTGAAGAAGGACGTAAAGATTGAGGGAAGAAATAAAAGGGCAAAAGAGTTAAGTGCCAAAACATGTTTCAGTCCTGATTAAAGGCCGGTTCTCACTAGCGCAAAAGCATAAACATAACATAAGCATAAGCAAGTGAGAACATCCGCGACATAAGCACAGCATAAGCATAAGAAAAACGAACATGTTTGTTTTTCCTGTGTCGGCTTGTGCTTATGCCTATGCTTATGTCGCAGTTTTCTCAAGTGACAATGGGGCCGACATAAGCATAAGCATAAGTTCAAGCCTTTCAACCAATCACAGGTCACTTTGACCCAGACTTATGCGTAAAGTATCACAAGCAAAATGGCGGACGCTTTGACGTCTGTAGATGAGTTGCTTGCAGTCAGGTTATATCCATTTCCGTAGAACAAGGCTGATAAGTTTTTCAAGGACGTAAACAAGAAAATGCTAGCGTGGAAAGACGTGGCTGAAAAAACTGGTTTTCCCTCAGAAGTTCGCCTTGGCCTTGCCGCCAAAGGTAAACTTCCCTCATCCAAAACTTTTTAGACCTGATAGTTTTCCTGGCGTTTCGACGCCTTCTCAAGCGAAGAACGTAGATTACAAGTAACGCAAAAAGAAATATCTCATTATTGTCAGCCATCATAGCTTGTATGTTCTTATGCTTATGTCGCGGGTGTTCTCACTTATGTTATGCTTATGCTTATGCGTTAGTGAGAACCGGCCTTAGCATGTAACAAGTAAGTTGTTGCTGGAACATCCAAGCAACAAATACTAGAGCAAGTTGTCTAGTAGCTACAAGCAACATAAAAACTGATCTAATAATTTAATCAAAAGAGATTTTTACCGAAAAAGAAAGCATCTGCAATGTATATGTGTGAGATGTCCTTTAAGGGCCGTGAGATGTGTTATAAGGGCCGGTTTCCGCCACCCATTCTCCATAACTTCGCAAGTATAAAAGATATGACAAAAGTTTTCTTCATTTAAAAAAAAAGGGATTTTCCATTTTCTAAAAAAACAAAAAAGAAGCCTGCCATGGTGACATCAAAGTTAATGAACACTAAACGACCACATGGCGTTTGCTCGATTTCGTTCATATTTTGCTCTTAGGTAGTCCCTAGTGAGAAACAAACTGAGCTGTAGTTAGTTTTTCAAAATACCGCCTCCTTTCGCGTAAATATGCGAAAAACGATTTTGTCTCAGTTGAGCTCAAAGTCCGCTTTCGGCGGGATGGAATTTTCCTTTACTTTCGACGGCTTGCGTATCAATCTGCAGACTGTTACTAACCTTCAAATGAAATTTATTGCTTTATTAGGTCTTCGTCTTCTGTTTTACAGGAGAACATTAATTTATTTAAAAACCTAAGTTACTTTTACGTCCTAAATAGGTTTAGAAGAACATGCTTAGATGCAAATTTTCAGCAACCACATATACAACGGCATATACATCCCGGAACTGTAGGTCAAATGTTCAACCATGATTCAAGTTTTCATTTTCACTTGTTAGTATTTGCGACAAAAAAGAAACAATGGATCACGTTTTCAGTTTTCTTACTTCTTATTTAAATCCTCGCGCTACACCAAAAACCACCAACATGTATTTTAGTACCATCATTAGTATTATGTATTAGTACCATTAAGGATTATGCTTTCAACGAATCGCTTCTCAGTTAACAGAATTTACATTTCAGAACGTTAGTGCCAATTTTAGTAAATTTATTCATAAAACTGTCAAATTACCTTAGAGTCTTGTCGAACAGGCTTGTAGTTTTCATTTGACAACGTTAATATTATAATATTCTTGGCTCACCAAGTTGACCTTTAAGGCCAAAGGTTGAATGATAAACACTAAGAACGATTTAATGGGAAAACATGCAATGAAAGCAACCTGTTTGTTAATGAATTGTTAGAATAAATCAACATTTTCGCCTGGTATAGACACTCTGTGTCTCTCCGCAGATGATAACTGTCAAGCCACGTGATCAATTTAAACCAACCAGACCCGGAGAAAACTTACTTGTGAACCACGTGAGATATTAGTATTCAAGCTGTAATTACTAGTAAACATGTGAAGCTTCAAAAACAGCTGATGCATAAAAAGCTTGAGCTGCAGATATATGATTAAGTGTGTCTACGAACTTAGAAGACCAAACATATCTATCCATATTGTTTGCTGTTTATTTCCTCAAGAAATGTAAATGATAAAAACTTAAAGCGAAGCCGTTACTGACAGTTTCACTGTATTCTGGTTCTAAAGTGGAAGCGACTTTGGCAAGTCAGTCGTATTTTCACTTAATCTGCTTTGCAAGCCAGTCCATGAGGAGCCTAATAAAGACAACCGACGCTAAAAACAAAGGAAAAGAAACCATTAATTGAGCAAAATTATAATAAATGCCTCTGCGTCATGAAAAATCTTAATGCATTTCTTAGACGTCCTAGGCAGATAAAAACAACGTGAAATGGTCAAATCAAAAGTTCTTAGGAGAACAGGAACTAGAAACGTGGTTTCTACTTATTATGTTCCCAAATAATTCAAGACCACCAAGAACGGTTTGGAATCATTACACAGTAGACCAGACCGTTGTAGTTGCGTAAGGTCCCTAATGATGAGCAGCAAGCTGAAGAAGTTAAAGTCGAAATTAATGGTTGTTTTAGAGGTGATGTATACGGTGGCAGTTTCTAGAGCTTCCTGATATCGCAGCTGTTGCCATTTTTAATAATCCTCCTATACTATTACAACTCACGATAGGAGGAACAAGTTAAACGAGTTGGCGCAATTTCCAATAAGCCGATGCTTCATGAAATTGTAGCAACACACTCAACCTTCCTAGAATTAAGGGATTAAGTATCATGTTCAATAAAAACGGCGAACGTTTTCAGAAAGGAGTCAAAAAATCGTGCACAACAATTCTGGTGGCCAAAAGAAAATACATAATTATGCGTTATTGACCAAGCGTGAGGTCAAGATGGCTGGATATTGGCCAAGTTCTTTTTTTGCGTTTAAATGGACCGAGACAAAGTCGAGGTCCATAGAAACGCAAATCAAAGTGACACTATCGTTAACTCGTGGATATGGTCTTTGAATTGTAATAGGCCATTTTCATGATGGCGTCATTTTACTACAACTACCAGAATTCCTTTCATTTTCCTTTTCAAATGTAAATATTGCAATCCCAGAGGACAGCAAAGAACAATAGCTCTAATTAACATTAGAAAAAAAAAAAAAAACCAGAAGGATTCTGGTAGTTGTAGTAAAATGACGCCATAATGAAAATGTCCTATAGTCACGATGACTCTTAGGGCTCTTCACGCGTTTCCCCCCATGGAGGGTGGGTGGGGGAAGGAATGCGTCTATTTTTCTCTGACTACCTGCAAATTGTTAAAACTGATTAGCAAGTAAGAAATTTATATTTCTTTTCTTTTTCGAAAGATTAATTGATGTCATAAACAAGGTAAGAGAAGTGGAAATACTTTTGTCGTAAACAGGGTCAGGGTTTGACAGCCTAGGCAGCAGATTTCCACTTGGACTTGAGTTAGCCTCACAAAAATTTGAGGTATTTGGGTAAAGGAGGAATCAAACAAGGAGGGCAAATTTTGGGTATGTCCTTGGGGGAGGCGTCATCATTTTTTTTTGTTTTTGTTTTTGTTTTTGAGGATTCAAATGTAATGCAGCTGTTTGTCGCTTCCTCCTATCTTCCAATTTTTCCTTGGGGTGGATGTTCCCAGTCCCTCACCTAATAAAAGACTTTTAATACTAGTGGAATGATTTCTTTGCCCTATATGACGAGATATAAAGGTAAACAATTTTAATTCTGGATTTTTTAAGGGCTGGATTACGGTAAACAGAATGTGTAGTTCCAAAAAATATCCATACCCCCTCCCCCCTTCCACGGAAGGGATTTGATTTTCTAGGGAGTTTGCTCAAACTAGTTTACAGTGGGGGATGGGGTGACCTAAAAGTGCTGGTAATCGTCCTTGAGGGATGATTCTGTTCTTCCACGATGTCGATGGAGTTGTAAGTGCATTTTTACAGTTTTAAGAAACAGAACTTTCCATCAACTTTATTTTCACTTCTTTGTTTTCGACTTACCCGACAACTGATCAATGGAAGGGGCAATGTTTTCTTCGTTATCAAAGCAAACACCTTGAGGGAAGAATTCTTAAGCATGTGGGGTGAAGTTAGATGGAAACACATTTCATTTGTAAATAATGTTGATCACTGCTGGAGTAGCTAGAGCTGAGTGTCTGATCGAAATGAAATGCCAAACGATTTCGTAACGAACTAACTTTTTTAAAAAATTGCCGTTCGATTTTGATTTTGTACCAGAATTTCCGGATATTTTTGGTCGAATGGATCGGTTTGAGTTTAAGATTTTGCGTTTCAGGTCTAGATCACACAAGGCACAAGGCCCTATTTGTGAGGAGATTCAAATTATTTTCCTTACATGTAAATGGCTTTCCGACAACTGTAGCATTTATTTTTTATATCTTGGTCATTTTTAAGCAGCAGCAGAACACTTCCTGAATTATATCAGTTTATTAAAAGCTTGCCACGTTTTTGTAAAAACACAATGAAAATAAATAAATTCATGACGGGAAAAGACTCATGAATTAAAAAGTTAAATTGTGACTTCACCAGATGAAAATATGCACACTAACTTTCACATGCTCATGTCCCTTAGTCGTAGTTCGCACAGCTGAATTACCAAAAGCGATTTCGATGCAATAAATGATTTCGCTGCGTAAGTTAAAGTAATCCATCAAACAACGGACAGGTACCGAACGGATAGCTAACGGCTCTGGAAAACGGCGAGTTCACTGAAAGCCAAAGAAGGTTTAGATTCCCTGATTTAAATGAAAATCTGCCAAAAGAAATGAACATATCGGAGACGAACAATTTTACCGTGATCACGGATATGCAAATTTGTTCAACCGATATTAATAGTACAAGTATTCCTAAACGGTGTTGAAAGGCAACTGTGATCCTCAATTCTCTTTGTTATTTCTTAAAGTGTGGCTTTTCTACGGGAAAAAAAAAAAAAAGCAGAAAGTGGGTGTATGATTGCATCGGTGTTTACAATGATTAACAATTATACTGTTCCGTAGCCCGACGCGGCCCGCGTGCGGGGCTGTGTATAAAAGTGGGACGGGGACAAGGGGACGGGGACATTGGGACGCGTGTGTGGGAACTTGGGACTTGGGGACGCGAGGGAAGGGACGTGGGGACATCTGGTATGGGACGCGGGACATATGGGACGCGGGGACGCGGGGACGTGTGGGACGGGGACGCGGGGACGTCGAATGTAGGGGACGCGGGAGGTAAAGTCGGAGGTAAACGCGATATCTCTTTCTTCGTGAAACTGTGTTATTTAACCACATCGGACACCTTATGATGTTTACACAAAATATTTCTTCATATAGGAGTAGGCGCACTGACTATCTTGATTAGGGTTAAGCACTGTTAGCAAGCATTTACTGTTAGATTTGCCACTAAAAATATGTCAAACAAAATAGAATATTGTTTCAATAGTTGAATCCCCCGTGGTTTAGAGGCACATGCAATAGATTTCGGAGCTAGCACTCCGGGGTTGGAAGTTCGCTTATGCCACAAGTAATCTATTTTCCTTTTTTATTTATTTGGAATCGAAAATAAATTTTGGCGACCGCTACCCACCCTACCCTGCTTAAGGCTCCAATTTTCTATCAGCAAGAAGACCAGGACAGCGGTCTCACTTTCTTCAATGCAGGGGGTCTTGGCCGAGTCTTCGTTTCGTAAACAGGCATGGAGGATCGTGGATTTCCACGGTAAGTTTCTACTGCTTTTGCTTTGATCATCACGCAACCCTTGCACATCCCTGACTATAATATACAGAAGTTTTAGGTTCAGAGATGTCTTCGGCTAAACTGAGCGTTATAACGTACGCAGATTTTGGAAAAGATATCTCGATATTTCACCACGTTGTGCATTGGTTTGCTCGATTAAAAGCGGCGTTTAATTCTTTCGCAGAAGGGAAATAACGACATCCAGTTCACTGTTTGGCGAGCGCGATCACTTCTCGCTTTACAACTCACTGCCACTTCTTATTTTAAGGGCCGTAAAGCATTATAGGAGATTCGTACATAACCGACTTGCCCTTGGGTGAATGAAAGTGTAACACAGAGGGTGGACGACCTGTGGCAGAAGCCGTGTCAGTCATTGAAAATATCCGATAAGCCATGGAAAAAAGCATTTTCATGTCACTATTAATCAAAGCGGGTTTTCTCTAAAAGTATTCAAGGTTTGTCTGAGGAGGCCAGAATGAAAAAAAAAAGAGTCAGCGAGTACCACGTTGTGAACGGAAGGCAAAATAAACTCATTATTTTAATTTATGAAAACTTCACTTACATAATAAAGAATGTTTACATATTGACAAAACTGTCTACACCCAGAGGAAATCAATCTAACAAATTGCAAAACTGTTTTTCTGGTTAGGTAAGTCACTTTGCAACGAGACAGTTCAGTCAAATAACATGAACGTGAACAGCATGCTTTAATTTGTAAACACGTAATTCGGCTTATTGACCTTCTAATATTTGGTTGCTTTGTACGTTTATCTGGCCGCAAACTAAACTGCCAAGTAACTCTTTTACAAACATCTTTTCACTTACTTTTGCAATTGTGTAATCTGAAGAGTTGTAACACTGAACTACCGCTGTAATAGCAAAAGGAACTTAGGACACTAGTTGCAATAAAACTGTAACGAGGAATGACTTGGTAACAAGCCATGAAAGGTATCCTCCGACTAGTTTTGCCTCGCGTATCCCTAATTTCATAACAAATTGTAAGCAAATTATTATAATCTTTGTCTCATTTTCAATAACTTGGAATGAGTGCAACCATTGTCGTAGAAATGTAAATAGAATATGAACGACGTTACAACGCTAGTGCTCACTGCATAGTCAACAAAATTTCACTTTATAACTTACAGTTGATGGAGGCCAAAAATCCCCTATTGATTGAGAAGCAACCGCATGGTATGCATCGCACCTAATGCAAACAATTACTCTGAAACTTGTTAAAAAGGGCAGGTATCGCCTCAAAATGAAAACACAAACCAGTACTTAGTAATAATAGTTTTAAATCTTAACTACATGCTCTGTTTGCTGACGTTCAACGCTTTTACTCGTAAGTAGTGTTTCCGGCATGGAACGTTTTACAGTGTTGTTCATTTATAGTGAAATGTTCAACTGCTGAAAGAGGAAATCTTTATGCTCCTTGTTCAGGCGTTGCTTGACAATGGGATGAATGTCTAATTGTGCTCCGTCAAAGGTAGCGCTACTGATGCTGTTTCCTTTCTGAACGCAAGAAATATTTACATGAAAATAGACAGCCTGTTCCTTTCCAACTCTCAAGATCCCTGTATTTCTATCTTTCCAGGGACGGTGTTCTTTGTGTGTAATGGCGACGTCATGCGGAGGAGGAAAGAGTCCACCATCGGCCTTTCGAGCGAATTTGATTCCACATCCTGTACAAGTTGTCACTCGGGGATGATCAGACAGGAACACAAGAGAATACGAATTGATGTCCTCACGATGCCCTTCGTCTGTCTCTGCTAGACTTTCTTGCAAGACTTCGTGTTCTCCATTTCTTCGAACAATCTTCATTTTCACGGGCTGGCGATTCTGAGATGGAGTTTGCACTCTGTCTACATGTTCAACGATGAAGTTCTCTTTCTCCTTGGTCTTCTTCGCTCTTCTTCGTTGATGTGGCTTTTTACCAGCACTGCCAACATCCAGCCCATAAGTAGACATTTTTGTCACACTTGTCTGTACACCAGTTTTCTTGTGCCATGTTACGAAATCTACGAGTTTGCCCTTGAATTCTGCTGCCGCCAGTGTGTGAGCACAAAGACTGGAATGGTTGTATGCGGGACAGTCATCATCGCAACAGAATTTACCATTTTTGCATTGCCTTATAACATGCGGTTTCGCTGATGTATCCGATGCTACCAATAGAGTATCGTCTTCCCCAAAGCCATGTCTAACTTTATTCATTCGCAAGAGCCTCTGGGCCTTAGAGAATTGATGGGATAAAATGCTTTCTGGTATACCAGAGATGCCGGACTGTGTATGTGATATGGAGAGTGTGGAAAGCGTTTGTGACATGGGACCACTTTCTTTGGCTCTTCTGGTGTACGCTCTTCTGTCCGTAGGATTCATCTTTCTCCACTTTTCTTGGGATATCTTCAGGTACTTATATTCATCTGAGAGTCTGCATTCCCCCTGGTCAATTATTGCTCCTTCCAGCAACGAATCTTGTTCCTTCACAAGTTCATGGCTCTTTTCAATAAGCGTTACGAGGTTCACACGTTTGTGGTCCGTCTTGAGCTTTAACAGGTGGTTTTCTGCTTCATTGTCGTTTATTGTGTATAGGGAATCCCCAAGTCCCGCCTTTTGTCGCATGGGTTTCAGCATCGATGCGTTGACCGTGTCAGCAACATTTTTGACAAACCAGTCGTAGAATGTGGGAGTTTGGTATGTGATTTCCCATTCTCGAGCATTCCAAACATCCTCCAGCGAGCACAGTTTTGCATAAAAGTCATCCGAATCATCGGAATCCACAATTCCGTGATACGAGATAGCTGCTGCATTATGACCAAATATGTCGTCGAGAAATTCATTTTGGTAACGCCCATTGATGCCTATACTGGAGAGTTTCATTTCAATGTTTTTACGCAGGTGGATAAAACAACGATGATGGTCAGCCACAGGGAACTCTTCATTGAATGCATTTGACAAAGCACGTTCGCCATCAGTGCCGAAGGCTTGAAGAGACACGGTGTTTGGATTGAATCGCTTAACTGATGAGGCTAAATATCGGTACGTTTGTTCCGTTTTGCTCTGATGAACAAGCATGGGACCAAGGAAAACAGGTGATTACCTGTGGTTACGTTAACAATTTTGCGGCACCTGTAGGTCGTTGGAGTCACGCTAAAATTGCCAAGATTGAATGTTGGATCAATACCAAGAATTGAAAAATCGTCTTCCTGGCAACAGTACAGCTCGATATCTTTTAGCTGCCTGTCAGTGGCAAGGAAGGCCATAGGCTCTGGTACACCAACTACCTCTCTGACATAACCATCTTTAGTTTTGCACTTTTCCATAGCTTCAAGCAAGATATCTCTACTGGAACTAGCTGACGGCATAAAGGATGCCGAAGTAGACGATAATACGTTCTGCACCTGCCTGGAATTTCGCGGCAGATCACTTTTAGAGCGGCAAAACTCCAATCCCCCCTTCTGACGTACAGCTTCGAAAAAGACCTCTCGGGGTTGGCAGCTTCTGGATATTTCTTTCAGCTGTTCGAATGTGCTAGGTTTCGTTCGAACATAAGGCTCTGTGTTGTTTTTTGAATTTCCATGTTCCTTAAGGTTCAAAAGGGTTTCTTCACCTTCAAAGTAATACTGAAGCAATGCCAGTCGGTGCCTTCTCGACTTGCTATCGTACACAAAAGACATCCGCTTCCGATATTGTGCCTCCTTGTCGTGGTGAAGATACTGCTTAACCACCATGATGTAACCAGCGTCTGTTCTTTTCTGCCTTGTCACTTGAACATCCAGGATATGGCCACTTTTGTTTCTCTCAACAGCAATATAGCTTTTCGGGGAGCCAATATGGACCCACTTGCCAGGATCGTCCGCCCGCACATCTTCGGGGTGGGGGAGAGCATCTAAATCTATTACAAACGAAGCATTCTCCATCACCTGAAGGGGGACTTCAGTGCAACATGGTTCTTTCACTCTCAGCAGAATGTCTACACTCTCTTAACTGGAATATGGTGATTGCCTGCCTTTCTCGTAATAAGGAAGGCGGCTGTCGTCTTCGTAATACTTCTTGAATTCCTAAAAAAAAAAACATTGTTTCATAAGACATTCTATAAAACAGCACCTTCATTTTAATTAACCCATTGCTATTTTGGGATGATTCGTTAATCACCAACTGACGATTCTAAAAGTCGGAAAACTGTTACAGAGGTTGGTCTCGCTACAACTTTGATGGAACAAGGAACGATAAAAATGACTTAAACTGCGTGCGCTAAGAACAATCATGGAACCTCAGTGGCTCATTTGGGTAATATAAACTATGTAGAGTAGCTTGATCTTGAAAATTACTTCCTTAAACAGTCATTTTCATGTATAACGTCGCTTTTGAGGGAAGAAAAAGTACTGTAAAACGGCGTTTTTCTACGGTTGTAGCTTCTTTAGAAAATTGACCACTGACTGTCATCATAAAAATGTTTGGACTGTAGTTCATGATTATCTCGCGAATGAACTGACTGGAGAACGAACGGTTTGTATATTAGCTGGAGAATCACCCTAAAATGTCAGTACTTATTAGATACCGTATCAGTTATCATTATGTGTCACTCAATGTACCTGCTGACTATCCTCAGAGTCCTCCTCTTCCTCACTCGTGTCGATTATCTCGATTGCTCGCCTTACAAACGCGATTTCCTCCCGCACAACCGTTTTGCTGTATATATAAAAATAATAATAATAAAAGGAAATTAACCAACTCTTGCATCATCCAAAAACGTTCACCACTGGAAAGGGCGCCTTGAAAGAAAAGTGATTTGTGATTTGTCGAAAAGTAACGAAGATATAGCTCCTCGAAGTCGCGAAACTTTTCAGACGTTTGTATGGTGGGGACAAGTTTACAAACGTCTATAAATTTTTGCAACTTTGCCAATGTTACCAATTTGAAGGCGCTCTGTCCAGTGGTGTCAAAGGAATTTCACTAACTGGTCCATGTCAAATGTTGAAAAAACCGTGGAGGGGTCTATTAGCATCCCCCAAATTTGCATATCCAAGAATTACCAGCTGCTTAATTACTTTTAAAACCTACCTCTTAATTTTCTTAGCATTTGGGGAATTGACAGGGCTGCTATCCGCATCCGATACGAAGAAAATAAAAAAGGGTTGTCGTGACTATAATGTAGCTTGTTTTTGCACTTAATAACGAAACTACTACTGACAGGACAAAAAACCTTTAATATAGTAAAAGAACGTACCGTATCAAAGACTTCATCCTGACTTTGTTTGAAAACACTATAGAGAAAAAATGAAAATAGCAGTGTTAACGAAAACTTGAAATCAGAATTGCTGTGCAACCTCATGACCCTATTTCAATGAAAATATCATGTTACTTTAATCTAGAAACATTAGCAAAGAAGCCAAGTTGGCCGTGAACAGCCACGCAAAGTGACAATGCATTCTTTCTATACATGTAAAATACTGTAGTAACATTAAGGCTTTTTTATACATGCAAAACAACTGAAAATAATCGTGACGAAGCACACCTTCTACTCCGCTTGCAAACTCTAGCATCTTCTGTATCTTCGTCCGATAAGTAGTTCAAATCTGAACAATCTGGCGACCAAAAATGCAAATCGTTAAACTAAGTATTGTCTATAGTATCCTTCAAGCTCAAAATTTACAAGATTCAAACAAGGATGTGTTAGGATTTTAGTGATAATCGAGACAAACGCAAGATAGCCTTACCTTGGAAATCCTCCATGACGATAAACGTGACGAAGAACCCCCAGCGTTGAATAAAGTGAGACCGCTGTCCAAGTCTCCTTGCTGGAATATTGGGACCATAAGGAGGGTAGGGTGGGTTGTGAAGAAAGAGGTATCGCATTTACCTTCGACTTAAACAATAAACATTAACGTCCCCACGTCCCCCGGGTCCCTATATTTGACGTCCCCGCGTCCCCGTCCCCGTCCCCGTCCCATACGTCCCCGCGTCCCATGCTTGATGTCCCCACGTCCCTCCCCACGCGTCCCCAAGTCCCAAGTCCTCACACACGCGTCCCAATGTCCCCGTCCCCTTGACCCCGTCCCACTTTTATACACAGCCCGCGTGCGGCAAAGAAAATTTTCATTTATTTTGTCTTGAGCGTAGCGAAATTGTTTGTATGTGCCTGTAGTAAAAGGAAATTCAACGGATAATTTAACAATACATGAAAGGGCACACACTTGTGTCTTCTCACCTACCTCGACATCAAGATTTACGTCTCGGTGGGCGAAGGCGGTGCACAGTCGCTCTTTATTGTATCAATCTGCATTTGTTGAGAATCTTTTGCTTCACCTTCGAAGAACACTATTTTGTCACTTCTTCAGACACCTGCTTTTAATGTTGGAGAATGCAGCGAGAATGCGTTCAAAGCACTAGAAAACAGCCATGCAATGGCGACCCACAGAAATCTAACCTGCGATGGCAGACGTATTTCCGGCTGTCGCTTTGTTCCGACGTGGGATTGGCTATTATTCCACTTCCGGTTACACCGGAGTGAGTGACTCATTTGCATACAGAATGCCCCTAACACTCTAAAGCATATCCACGAGTAAAAAAGAAACGAGGGCCAATATCCAACCATCTTGACCGAACAAGCTTGGTCAATAAAGGATTTATTATATGGCTTTAAGCGCCTTTGCGTTAGACACATTATCAAAACCTTGATCTTTGTAACCATTGCCTTGGTTTTGCTCCGTTTGCTGGGATGGAAGATGACACGACACCGTTTGACATACTTTGGCCACACACGTGGCCGTTTATTGTTAGCAAAATATGACACAATGAGAGAACAATAACTCTAAATAAAACTGTACCCAGCAAAGGTGAGGGGATACCCGCCACCGTTCTAGCACGATGAAAGAGTGGACTAGGACGCCCCCACCCAAAACCAAGGCAACTGGAAAATTTTATGTTGTTTAATAGTGGCAATGCTGCATCGCCCCTGCAAATGCAGCTACACGATAGTTACCTAGTTATGTGAAGCGTTAAGTGGTCTTAGTCCTGGTAAACGTATATACAGTATAGCAAAGTCAAGAGGGCCTATAAATGTAACAATCATCTAAACGGCGGACAGTGCCAGGAGTTGTGTAGCCCCTGCGTACACTGGGAGGAACTGTTCGTGTAAAAGGGACAGCCTATGTATGTAACAATTATCTGTCACGCCAAACAGTTCTATAAGGTGCGTAGCCCCAGCGTACGCCCGAAGGAACTGTTTGTTCGCCTAGCCCTACTGTAAAATGCACCGGGAATATAAGAGATAAGTATTAATAACACCGAACAGGTCCTTACGGTGTGTAGCCCCTGCGTACACCACGGGGAACTATTCGGAGAAAAGGTCTAAAAGAGGAATTAGTTTAGATATCGGAGAAAATCTACCAAATGGGCACCTGGCGAGCGTGACTCACGTCGTAACGGAAGGGCCGATATGTGGCATCCGTATATACCGCAAAAAGGCGTTCGACTTCCATCTACCAAAAAGCCTGATTTGGGTGTCAGACATGCCTTTTGCTGCGGCCCATGAAGCCGCGCCTATGCGAAAGCTATGTGTTTTGTATCTGGTGAGATCTAAATCACAGAAACGGAGTGCATCCTTTAAGACGCGAGTGAAATAAGCCCTATGCACGGGAGTGTTATCAGGCCAACAGAATAATGGGCCAGCCGCGGTGCCTCGAATAGCTAGAAATTCGAGTAAGTGAAAGACGGGGCAGACAGGTTTATCGCGGTAAACAAGAATATCTGCGGGTCGCGAGGGGTCACTGTGTTTGTAATTAACTAGTGATAATTTGATGGCCGTCAAGGTGTCGTGGTGGTCCTTCATAAACTGAGATCTGATGAAAATGAATGACATTACGAAGTGCCTGACCCGGGCAAATAGTAATTTCTCCAACACGTAAGGCGGCAAAAAAGGCCAATGACCACATAGCTTTGGCTAATTTCTGCTGAAAGTGCGAGGATTGCGTAACATCCAAAGCTTGTAAGATGCGTTCTAACAACGGTAATGTGATTGGTAACCGTGAATCGGTGCCTGCTGGTTTAAGGTTGGAGTAACCTCGTAACATTAATTGGACTTGTTCTGATTTTGAAGGGTCTGGCAAATTGGCCAAACGATGGACGTAACCGATGGCCGACAGATATGTCAGAACCGTGGATGGGGAGTAATTAAGCTCATACAGATGAGCGATAAAAAGAACTAATGTGTCGGATTGTATGGGAAGGCTTAAATGGTGATTATTAAATCGAGTTTGCTCAAATTCTTTAAACAGTGTCCATGGACGCCGGTACGTGCTCACTGATGATGGACTCAAGCTAGGCTCGAACAACTTGGTTAGTGTAGGACCCAATTCGCCGGCTGTAGCTCGGGTGGTATCGGTGTGGGGGCCTGATCCACGCCGTGAGAAAGGCGTGTGAATTTGTCCACCTGCAACCGAGAGAGACTATCAGCCAATATATTCTTGCTGCCGGCGAGATGTCTGGCTTTGAATAAGATATTATATCTAAGGCAAGTTAATACCAGTTGGCGAAGCAATGAGAGCAACTCTTTGTCTTTAGCGGTTTGTTTGTTGATGACGTGAACGACACTTTCGTTATCGGAAACAAAGATCACGCGTTGGTTCTTAAGGCGATCACACCACATTCTTAGACCCACCACGATAGGAAACAATTCTAGAAAGGAAATATCTTTAGTTTTCCAATGAGCCGGCCACTCGCCAAATGCCCAACTGGTTCCAAAATTATGCCGTAACCCTGTGACTTTGCGGCGTCGGTATAAAAATGAAGAGCGGGTGACATATGCCAGGCTTCCTCGAGAAAAAATAATTTACAGTTAAACCCTGCAAGAAACTGATGCCATATACGTAAATCTTTCTTAACTTCCTGAGTCAACCGTATGTAATGTGACGATCGTTTAATACCTAAGGTGAGGTTAATTAAGCGACGAAGAAATACTCTTCCCGGTACGACGACGGAACACGCAAAGTTCAGTAAACCGATCAGGGATTGAAGGTCACGCAACGTGACTTTTCTTTTCGTCAGAAAGCCCTGAATTGTGGTCACGCATTTTTCCACTTTTTCCCGGGGAAGCCTAGCTTCATGCCTGTTGCAATCTAGTTCTATTCCCGCAAACGTAAGAACTTGTAAGGGGCCTTCTGTTTTTTCTGACGTCATTGGAACCCCTATATCTGCACATGTGTCCAGAAAGCGTTGAAGATGAGTGCCACAAGCGGCCATGGACTTATCAATTATCAGAAAATCATCTAAAATATGTATTATATGTGGGATGCCCAATTTGTGCTTGGCAATCCATTCAAGCGCAGAACTGAGAAGTTCGAAATTCCGGCACGAGGAGGCGGCTCCCATAGGAACAGCCCGGTCGAAATACCACTGCCCTTTCCACATGAAGCCTAATAAGTGATAGTCCGAGGGGTGAATTGGTAGAATGGCGCTTCGGACATCTGTTTTTGCCATGGCACATCCTTTTCCTAACTGTTTGAGGATATTGATTGCATCATCCACGGTGGCATATTTGACGGAAGAAAATTTAACCGGGATGAAATCGTTAACCGAGCTACCGGGGGGAAAGGAGAGGTGGTGGATCATTCGGTATTCCCCGGGAGTTTTCTTAGGAATAACGCCTAAAGGCGAGACAAAGAACGTGGAGAATGGGGTGTTTTTGAAGGGGCCCATGATGCGACCTAATTCCCTTTCCTTGGCTAGCTTACTGTCCAAAATGGCGGGATGTGCATAGGCAGATAACAAATTCCGTGATGTAACTGCAACGCTGTGACCCTGATAATGTAACCGGAAGCCAAATGAAAACCCTGTGATCAATTCACGAAATAATTTTTTGTTGTAGCCTTGGAGATAGAACGCTAACTTAGGGACGTTAACTGGAGTGGGAAGTTGCATTGGCGGCTTGAGTGGATTGCTTTGCGGTGACGGGACGTCCCCCGGCTTGTTTGGAACTATCATGTTTTGGGTTTTGCTGGCAGCGGGAGACGGGATGATTGTTGCTGCATTGATAACATTGGTGCTTAAAGGAACATCCTGTACATTTTTGCCCGTTGTGGAATCTCTAGCAAAACCCTTTGGGAAAGGGCGGCCCGTTTGTTTTACTGGGCACCCGGGGACCTGAGCCAACCTTACTTTTGTTGAGATGTGCTCGTAAATATAACTCGCTATGAATTTGGTCCCAGGGGAGGCACTCTGTTTGTCTTAACTGGCGGAAATTATCATCATAAAACTTCCAATTAGCGGACTGAAAGGCCAATTCCCTAACGACGGAGCCATATTTCATTAGACTGGGCGCTTCGTTTGGATACGTTTGAGTATATATGGCCACGAAGGTGTTAAATACCGTGGTCCATTGCTCAATGTTCCGAATGTTTTGCCGCCTGACATTCGGGACCATGAACACGGCTGTATTGCCCTCATTATTCTGAAATTTTAGTAGGTATTGCCCTTCAGTATCTTGGGGAGAACAGAGGGTAGAGAAATCCACAAACTCGCCCGCCCATATTTTATTGCGTATTTTTTCGGTCACCCTATGGGTTAAGGGTCGCTGGCTGAGATAAATGGGTTCTTACTAGCGGCAGGGCGTTCTTCTGTCTGTACTCCGCCATTTGTTAAGGACTGAATGACTTCTGAGGTTGAGGCCTGCACTAACTCCTGGACATCGCTTTGAGCAGACGTGGATGGCTGCCCCGGTGGTGCCGGGGGATCCGGAATGAACTGTACTGGAGGGCTTGAGAAGGCTGGTTGGTTTTCCATGGTCTGCAGTGCGTTCTTCACCGCTGTAGCGACACTCTGGCTTATTGTCTCTATAAGGTCTGCCGTTAGGCGAGCTGTATTAGAGGGTCCGGGAGCGGCTGGGCGATCTTCCCGCCTGCGCTTCGGCACTCCGCCTGTTGGTCCCTGGGTTGGGACAGGTCGTTTATACGTGGCGGCATTCTGTATTAGTAAGATTACGTAGTCTACATGAAGTAATTTATACTTACTGAGTTTTAATGGAGAAGGGCTCGCAGCCCAAGATCTTTCACCGTGAGGGAAAATGCGCTTCAGGTTACTGGTTGCATACTAACGAGGTTGTGTGACCTGATATGTCTGCTCCCTGAATGAGATTAATACATGGATGTGGCAACTCACGTGCAAACAGGCTCAGAACAACACTACTGCCCAAATAGAGACAGCAGGTGTACAAAGTACACAGCGGTATTATACATGAATGGCACGGAGACGTATCTCTGGCCGCAAGGATCATGGTAGTAGTATACCGCGGAGCCTTTGACATAAAAGGTGGTCGAAAGAAACAGGTGAGTCCTGTTCCATACAACTAGTGCCTAATATACAAGGCAAATAACGACCGTAAACATACAGAAGTGCCATCCCAAACGTATAGGGAGTAAAGATGAGCAATTGCCTCTCTTGTATTCGTAAAATCTCTAAGTGACTTTTGTCTTGTAGAAGGGAAGCTACTCCCAAAATGGTCGGTTTGGAGTTGCAGATAAACGAAAACCACAGTGTCCGCAACAATCCTTTCTCGGATTAGAAAATTGTATCAAATGAAAGGCATTTCCGGGGTTTGAAATGCGGGCGAGCACATGTTCCCTCATAATGCGTCAACAAAATTCCCATTGATGCGGCAACTGACATAGTACAAAGGACAAAAGCGATAACGAAGTACTTTCTCTATATATGTTAGCTAGCAAAGTAAGTCATTGGCCTCGCAAGGCCGCCAGGATTGCCCCTCGGTAACTGCGATATAGGGCTTTGTTCCCGGAATCATTTAAATGGATCCCATCAGGAAGATAAATGTTGATAGTAGGATGGTAAAGCCCGCGGTGACGCCAAACTCCCGCAAATGGGGCGTTGGCAAGAGCTTTCACTAAATGGCGGTTTAAGCTATCCACTTTGTCGTTGTAATAGGGAAAGGGTTGATTTGATCGCGGAATTACTTCACACACCATGATGTAACGAACACTACATTGGTGGTACAATAGTTCCACAAACGCCTCTATTGCTAGTCCCGTGGTCTCAGCATCGCTTGTTGTATCACACAAGTCATTCGAACCGAGCTCGAGAATAACTATATCTGGAGCCATATCCCTAATAGTGGGGAGGTCTAGTCGGACCATTTTGTCCACCGTGTGACCACCAATACCCAGCATACAAACTGTACACACATCGGATACTTTGAAATCCAGGGCGAAGTCAGTGTTCTGACGAGCCTGTATGGTAATAAACTGCTTATGTCTTCGTACAAATGAATGGCCTAGAATGAGCACCCTTGGTGTACGCGATGTGACATTAGAGAAGGCCATATCCTCAAGTGGGGATGTTAAAAACGTCTAAAAATACTTAACTGAAGTGACGAATTTCACTTGGATATGCGCCTTAGTTCACTGTTGTATGATCTAGGCCAAAGAGGACAAATGATGGACTAACCGAGCCTTATGTAGGGTAATTAGCTAGAGTATCTCCTTACTAACACCCGAACGGAAGCCACAGAAAAGATGCACTGATAAGGCGCATAAAATCATTTATTTGTTTAATAAATATCCTTTATCTTCAAGTTAAAACTACAACAACAAAACAAAACAGAACAAGAAACTGTTCTGCTCGGAAAGAAATTCTTCATAGCCGGCCGGTATAAGATTCATTTTCAGTGCATTTTTGGATTAGCATGTAATCATGGAAAACAAGGAATCCTAAATTATCTTAAGGCTCTAACTTTATAATGGCTTAAAGGGAGTATACAATTATTGAGTACGAAAAATTTAGATTTTCGCAAGTGCGGGAAGATTTTAATAGAATCCGGCAAACTCGCCATTTTCAGCCGATCGCGTGGTGGCGTAAATAATAAACACTTTTCAAGTACACAGTTTCCGGTCTCCAATCAATAGTTCTTGAATGAAACAATACATTTTGAAATTATATGAAAACATTAGCCGAAAAATTGAGGAGGTAACTCAAAAAACTGAGCGAAACTTTGATAAGATTTTGTTGTTTACAACAAGCAAGACGCGGCTAAATTAAAAATGTGAGCTTCTTCGGCGAACTTGAGAAAAACACTTTTCTGAACCGCTCTAGACACTTAACGCAACTTTCACTACGCTATGATTTAAATGCAGTCATTGCAAATCTAGAGAACTAGACAATTTAGTACTCGACTTGAGACAATAACTTTTACAAAATTAATCTCTACACACAGAGCAACTCACCGATTCACTGGCTCGCTTTCATTGTAGCTGATACAAATTTTTCACTACACCAGGATGATTCTCTTCTCTTTCCTTTCCCTTAGGTAAATGTTGACACGGTTTACCGAACATTTTAGTGAGCATTTTCCGCCAGAACAACGAGAAAATCGAAGAAAAGATTGCATTGTTCCTCGGGATTAAACTTTAAATGCCAAGCGGACGGGCAACGGGTAATCCCGAGCGGGCAAGATAGCTCCATCTTGAGCGCTCGGGTAGCCAATCACAGCGCAGGATTTGACTCATCTTGCCCGCTCGCGGAGCCAGCCATATAATAAAGGAAATTAATGTCCTGTTGTTACTTATACCAAAAATAGTACGCTTGATCTTTCTGTAATTGCCCCACTTATGGACTTCTGAAATGGTCCGATGGATTAAAAATTCAGCTCTGGCTTATTACACACTAGTTTATGGGCATTACGACCAATAAGAAACAACTTCCGTTTCTAATTGCACAATAATCTATAGCCCTTTTTTAACTCATCTACATCTGCCAACTACACTTAACAGGCTACATTCACTTATGGAGGACACAAAGTTTAGTTTGTTGTTATCCGCTGTCAGGTTACCGACACGAATGTTGGCCGAGCAGTTGTCTTAAGCTAAAAGCATCCTTTTTCGGATCGTTGCAAAGTCATCATTTGCCGAAGGTGAGGGTGATTAACCAGTAGATGAATGTACTGTTGTCAAAGTGCAAGAATTATCGCTAAAGTATTTTGTCGTCCATAAGAAATTGAAAACACTAATTTAATTGACATGCAGGAGCAATATAAGGTTCCTAAAGACAATACTGAGTAGTTAGTTTTAACACAGGAAACATTTTCTCGGCATGTTTTTATGTTTAGTTTCTAAAAGTTGTGAGATTTTTCCTCGGTAAGTTTCCGTTGTAAAAAAAAAAGGTAACAGTGGTGTCAGGATTTAGCAGCACGTTTCCTTAACCGGTATTTATATTATCACAGCTCTAGCTATGAAGAAGTTTGCTGAACTTTCTGTAGCAAGTCTTCTTCAAAAAACAGAGTACAGGTTTCACGCCGATTTATGGACAAAGTTGCTTGATAGAGAAAATAATGTTTTCTGTCGTTTGTAACCGCCGCCGTGAGACTAGTACTGCTGCCGCGTATCAATGAAAACTTGTAGAGGTGGGCAATCATACATAGCCTTTTAAAGTCATCAACGAACGCTTGTTCACCTTTTACCCACAAGCAAGTAAAAGCTGTGGTAAAACTTGCATTGCCAAGCCAAGATAGCGGAAGTTTTATTGAAAGTATAAACACGCCGTCATTAATTTTGTGAGTAACTCTCTTTCTGAGAATAAGGTGCACAAAGCCCACTTTTCGAAAGATCAGATAACCTTTTTGGTAAATAAGTACTTATTTTATTCCCTTTAACTGATAAAGCAAGAATTTTTGGTTAAAACTTGCATATATGTTATGTCTAAAATTATGAATGTGTTGACATTTAGGTCAAAAAATACCACTTGTCTTTCCGTTCGATGTATCGACACAAAAAATAATTTTCAGTTAACAGTACATTTGAGAAACGCCCTAGCAAAAGAAAAACCTACAAAAAGTCGAATTCAGAAAAATATAACACGGCAAGCGATAAAAGGTGCGAGAGTGAAAGTCTGCTAAATAGCATGCAAATTTCTTCTTGACTTTAATCACCTTTTGGCCATTAAAAAAACACTATTTTTATTAACGTTTAATGTTTATTTACGTTAAAAACTAGACATACAAGAGAAAAAAAAATAGCTTTGTCAGCAAGGGTCTAAATTTCAGCTGTTAAACCTTATACATCCTCAAGAGACATCTCACCCCACATGCACGGGGCCAAAACGGGCAAATTAAAGTGAGTTTGATTAGATAATTTTCCTTATTTTGCACGAGTTATTCCAAATGTTTTCCTTTTCTTTGCGGGAAATGACAATCGAAAAGAGCTCGGTTGTTTTTACATGCTTATGCAAATTGACTTTTTTCAATGGAAGCATTGCCGTCAACAATCACCTTTCAAAAGACAGCATGGGTGGAGTCCGTGGGTTAGTTTGACACGAATTGGCGGGAAAACTGCATGAGACAAGGCACGAAATCTCACGAGGCCAAATTAAAGGAGGACAAGCTATTGATTTCCAGTATACAAGGAGTTTATGCGGCTGATGATCGTCGTTTGAAATAACTATTCATTTTAAAAGGGGATTTTCCTTTCGTTGAAAATATGGATGTCAAAAGTTCGTTGCCATGGTAACATCAAAGTTAATGAACACTAAACGTCCACATGGCGTTGCTCAAATATTAAAAAAAGTTATTCGGGTGCAAAGTCGCCGTGGGAAGAATCTGCACCTCTCCGCCCGGTCTAGATACTGTCTCGATAAGACGCTAGTGTCACTTATATCTGGTGCTATCATGCCATCAGTTCCGAGTAATAAGGTCGACCTTTAATAGATATAAACAAAAACAAAGATAAGAAATAGAAGTATGTTATTAGTGTATTGTAATTTTGTTCAAAATGCTATGTGACTTAACAATCCTGTGGCCTGTTTTGTCAGAGTAATTTTTTCTAGAAGGCTAATAAAAACAAATATTACCCTATATCCACTCCAGTTAATGTTATTGTGAGCGTCATACTTCCTGATTACTCAGGGGCAGAAACCTGGAAGCACCAGAACAAATCAATACTCTTTGAGACGGCCGCTGATTTCATTATATTGATCATCTAGCTAGCTAACCTAATAAGAACTAAATCAATGAGAACGATCATTTGAAGAAAGCATGCAAATGCTGACGATTTCAATAAATAGTGGATGAAAAACAAATTTGTTGGGATCTAATTATTATAGACAGCAGGAACTCTGCTTCTCAAAGTCGTTCTTTTGTCGCTTCCAGAACAATTAAATTTGCAAGAATTTCTAGTTCATACGTGCCTCAGTATGTACTGTTGCCAAAAATTATGAGTATATTGACATTAAGCCTCCAAATAACCATTGTCTCCCTGTTGGGTATATTGTTCACAAAAATTGGTTTTCGGGCCAGGTTGTTATTGGAACATTTGAAAAACGGGCTCAAGTAAAAAAAAAACGTGCTAGGAAGTCGAAATCGGAATTAAAAATATTCAGACAGGGGATAATAAATGGGCAAACTAGAAGACTGTAAATTAGTATGCAAATTTCTTATGGACTTTAATTGCCTTTTGACCATTAAATAAATAAAACTACTTCCTGGTCTTTTAGACTGCGGCGTAAATTATTTTTCCAGACAGTTACCAAGGGTCGAGGTCACTAACTATTTTTCTTGTCGTTCAATGTTTCTATAATTTAATAACTGGACATATAAGAGAAAAAGTAACTAAGGGGACTAACTTCGTCGTCAATTGTGTGAATTTCAGCTGCCTACTGTGCACGTTCTCAAGCGACGTCATCACCCAAGTACGGACAAAATGATTTTGATTGGATGAATTTCATTAATTTGCATAATTTGTTTTCCAAACCTTAATTTTTTTCCTCGAAGGAACCACAAGTAGCTCAGCTTCGATTAACATGAAATTAAGAGCTTTGATGTTTTTAAAGGTAACGCATTATGTGCATACATTGATTTTTTTTTTTTTTTTTTTTTTTTTTTTATCTAGACCGGGCTTTGTTTTGTCTTCTAGTAGGAACCGGGTTAGGGAGGGGGGGGGGGGGGGGCATTCCACCCTGATGTTTCCTTTGAGGTCAGGTGAATTAAGTCCTGTTAAAACTATTATGTATGTCATTTTCACGCTTGGCAACTCTCAGATAGCTCAAATTCGTGTAGTCTTGCAATTTAAGGACCAAATATCAGCAGATACTGTGAGGAAACAACTAAAGGAACTGAGCCTGCCTAAAAGTGCACTCCACCATTCAGCCCGTGTTTGTGAGCCGAAAAATTGTACAAGAACTTAAAGTAAAGGAATCAAAGCAACTAATTATAAATCAACAGTGTGTAGATTATAGTTTTCAATGTGACCTGTGTGATGCGGGTTATCTCGGGTACACACGCGGGCATTTACACAATAGTGGAGAAGGGCACAAATATCAGTCCTCCTCTATTGCCAAACCCTACAAGAGCGTGCACGGGACGGTCCCTCATGAGCATCTGAGCCGTTTCGAGGTACTTAAGAAATGTAGAAACAAATTTGACTGTTCAGTGAACGAAATGCTTTTTATAAGACACTTAAAGCCAAATCTTAACGTGCAATCACACTCTATTTGTGCGAAAGTATTTGTGTAATTTTTGCATCCTGTAATGTTAATTTTGGCACCAAGATCGCTTTAAATGATGTAATTTGCATTATCTGTTACATAGTTCCTTGGAAAATGGAGTCATGATCACTCCGTCGACACGTCCGATCTTATCGTTTGTTTTTGCTGTTGTATGCTTAATTAATGCAATTTACGGGGTGGAAAAAGTCGGTGGGTCCGTTTTATGAGTAAAAATTTTTTTTTAAAAAAATGGCCTAAAGTGAGCGAACCTCGTGAAAATCAAATCAAACGAGATCAGAAACTAAGGATTACCAGCATATGAGCCGTTCATAGAACTGGTGCTCGTTATGTGAAGATAGTTATTTTATTTTGCTAGCTTTTCAAACACTTCCCAAGCGACACATCAGTTCTTTTCGGAGCAAATAACAATTTCAACAGGGCTTTTGGCCCTCACAGAATTTTCCAGTCAGGATGATAAAATCAAAGGCAAGCTTAAGCTTTCAAAATAAAGAAATAAAACCAAGATAAATCTGATAAATCAATTTTTCTGTCAATGACTCAGGCATACTCGGTTCTCCCAACAGGAGTTGGACCCACGACCTTCTGATTACTGTAGTTCGGGTGCTCTACCACAGAGCTGAAGAAAACTCGCGGGAGCTAATTAAGGTCAATTAACTAGGCTCAAGTGACAAACATTCTATATAATGCTATGATTTGAAGCGTTCACAGGACTCTTGTTGGGAGAACTCGCTTTTTTATGCCTGTCACTACTACTTAAAACTTCAACTATCATTTATTTGCCAGGATAAAAAAAAATAACTTAATCACATTTCTTTCACATAATAAATCTTGCTTTTGCGTTATTTTGAAGCTAATACTAGGTCGTAGTTCAGTTTAACCAACAATTAATACGCTACATTTAATTTAAAATGTGTTTACTGTTTTTTCGCAAGCAGAAACTGCGAAAATCGCTCTTAAATTCTGTGGACTTCTTTTTCTCAGACAGGTTCTTAGATCAGACATGGAAGAGCTTTTTGACCTGACTCAGAGTCCCACCGATGCAACTGGAGCAAATGGTACTGGTTCTATAACTATATGCAATAATATTTATAATATTAAAATGTTGTGTAATGTATCAAGAGTTGTTTTTGTGAAGACTATGAACTTTGTTTTCTCTTGTCCATTTATTTATTTATTTATTTATTTATTTATTTATTTATTTATTTATTATTCATATTTTGTCAGGAACAAACAGCACTCACTCTGTGAATATTCAAAACGTCACGACCGCACCAACTCAATCTGGCGGCGTTTCAACAAATTTCATCATTGGCATGACGGCAGCATATGGGGTGATCTTTCTCGTTGCCCTCGTTGGCAATTCCTTCGGTTTGGTTGTGGTTTTAAAGAATTCTTCGAATAAAAGCGCAACAAACCTCTTCATCGCCAACATGGCCGTTGCAGATCTCCTTTTAACTTTCACAATGATGCCTTTATCCATTGTCTTCTTTTACCGTGGTAGGCTATGGTTTGGAGGAACGCTGGGTACCGTCACATGTAAAGTCTTGTTCTATGCCATCCCGATTTCCATTTCAGCGAGTGTCTTTACGATAGTGTTTATGTCCGTTGATAGGTTGTACGCTATCTTCTATCCTTTTAAAGAGAAAATCTTCCAAAATCCGAAATTTCTGTCGGCAATCATTTGGACCTTATCTATTGTGTTGATGATCCCATATGTTATCTTGCTTCAAGTGGAATATGATAATATCGCCGACGCATATTATTGTGTGCTGGTACCGGTGTGGCCGTGGGAAGATGAAAACGACCTTATCTTGGAGGAAGCATCCCGCGCCTATAAAACCTTCCATACCGTTGTTTTCATCAGGTTGTATGCCTTCCCCCTCTTTATAACAGTTACCAATTACTCTTTAATTTGTCGGAAATTATGGCTGTGTAAAATACCAGGAAACGTGACAGATAGCAACCGGGCCAACGCTGAAAAATCTAAGCGCAAGGTGGTGCGTCTGTTGATGACCGTATGCGTGGTGTTTGCGGTGTGCTGGTTTCCAATATACGTCAATCACTACTTTTGGTACCGGAGGCCTGATGAAATACACTTATTACCAGAAGAAGTTAAGATGGTTTTTGCCTGGATAGCCCATGCCAACAGTGCCATTAACCCCTGCCTTTATCTCTTACTTAACAACGACTTTCGCAAAAAGTTTTTCGCTACTCTGGTCTGTCATCATGATCAGGTTGTGTTCAGGTCATCTCAACCGCGACCAGTCCCGCTTGTACTCCGATGGAGGCCTCTACAGTTAGAACAGCACAATCGTCAACACGTGGAAGGTCCTGTTATTGACGGTCCTGTAACTGAGTAGCCCCGTTGTAAGTATTAAACCCAAGAAAAGAAGATCAGGTGTGATAATAATCATGTGATAAATTTTTCCAGCAGACAAGGGTCAAAGGTTTTGCCTACCTGCAAATAACCAAACAGAAGCTAAGCAACCTATCAAAACGTACTTAATTCGCTTGCGTCAGGAGCATCCAGCCTCGTTTTCTTAGGCCTCAAGGCGCTTCTCAAAGTAACCAAGCTTGTCTATGAGTGCTGGGGAAAAGCGCGTCCTCCCGATCAACTCAACGGATGACGTCACATTTAACAGCGAAGCAAGGACGACTGGAGGGAGGCGAGGCGCAGAAGGATCGGCTTAGTGAAAAAAAATAGAAACCGTGGTATCCATGAAAGTTGATGCTGAGTATTTGCGATTCTCGATTATTTTGTTTTTGTTTCTGTTGTTGTTGTTGTTGTTGTTGTTGTTGTTGCTGTTGTTTTTTTTTTCTCTTCCCATTATAATAATTTTAAGGGATGTGGTTTGAATTAAAGTGCATGATACGATTTATAACAAAGTTGTACCGGGGCTTTAGCATACCGTGCGACCTATGCAATGGTGTTTGTCAGTTTTGGGTTATGGAATTTTTCGCTTTACTGAAAACATTTCAAAACGAAATACAGGAATTTTCCCAGATTTGACCCTGAACGAGCACTGTGAATACTTGTTCGGTGAATGGGTTTTAAGAAAAGTGGGGCAAGATATAAGGAATTCAATATCTGTGTGTGGCTTTGCTTTTCTTTGACTCGCACCACGCAAAAAGCTCAAGCACAAGTCGACACAAGAAAAACAAACATGTTTGTTTTTCTTATGCTTATGCCTATGCTTATGTCGCGGGTGTTCTGACTTGCTTATGCTTATGTTATGCTTATGCTTATGCGCTGGTGAGAACCAGCCTTAAGAAAAACGAACATGTTTGTTTTTCTTGTGTCGGCTTGTACTTATGCTTATGCTTATGTCGCAGTTTTCACAAGTGAGAACGGGGCCGACATAAGCATAAGCATAAGCTCAAGCCCTTCAGCGAATCACAGGTCACTTTGACCCAGACTTCTGCGGAAAGTATCACAAGCAAAATGGCGGACGCTTTGACGTCTGTAGACGAGTTACTCGCAGTCAGGTTATATCCAGTTCTGTAGAACAAGGCTGATAAGTTTTTCAAGGATGTAAACTATAAAACGCTAGCGCGGGAAGACGGGGCTAAAAAAACTGGTTTTCCCTCAGAACTAAGTTATTAAATTCGCCTTGGCCTTGTCGCCGACGGTAAACATCCCTCACCCAAAACCTTTTAGGCCTGATAGTTTTCCTGGCATTTCGATGCCTTCTTAAGCGAAGAACGTAGATCACAAGTAACGCAAAGAGAAATATCTCATTATTGTCAGCCATCTTGTTTTTAAACATCGACGATTGCGTCAAAAAATGTATTCTGCGCGTGCGTATTTCCTTATGCTTATGTCGCGGGTGTTCTCACTTGCTATTGCTTATGCGCTTGTGAGAACCGGTCTTGATATGTAACAAGTAACTTGTTGCTGGAACATCCAAGCAACAAATACTAGAGCAAGTTGTCTAGTAGCTACAAGCAACATAAAAACTGATCTAATAATTTAATCAAAAGGGATTTTTACTGAAAAAGAAAGCATCTGCAAGTATATGTGTGAGATGTCCTCTCTTTCCTAACACCCCGTATTTGAGTATTATGAGTGCAGCACATACACATACTGATGATTTCAATCAGTTGTTAGATCGAACATGTATTTTAGTGCCATTATTAGTATTATGGATTAGTACCATCTAGGATTATGCTTTCAACCAATCGCTTCTCAGTTAACAGAATTTACATTTCAGAACGTTAGTGCCAATTTTAGTAAATTTATTCATAAAACTGTCAAATTACCTTAGAGTCTTGTCGAACAGGCTTGTAGTTTTCATTTGACAACGTTAATCATGATATTCTTGGCTCACCAAGTTGACCTTTAAGGCAAAAGGTTGAATGAAAAACACTAATGAACGATTTAATGGGAAAACATGCAATGAAAGCAACCTGTTTGTTAATAAATTGTTAGAATAAATCGACATTTGTTTAAAGGACGAGTATTATCCACCAGGCCATTTTCGCCTGATATGGACACTCTGTGTCTCTCCGCAGATGATCACTGTCAAGTCACGTGATCAATTTAAACCAGTCAGACCCGGAGAAAACTTACTCGTGAACCACATGAGATATTAGTATTCATGCTGTAATTACTAGTAAACATGTGAAGCTTCAAAAACAGCGGATGCATAAAAAGCTTCAGCTGCAGATATATGATTAAGTGTGTCTACGAACTTAGAAGACCAAACATATCTATCCATGTAGTTTGCTGTTTATTTCCTCAAGAAATGTAAATAATAAAAACTTAAACCTAAGCCGTTACTGACAGTTTTACTGTATTCTGGTTCTAAAGTGGAAGCGACTTTGGCGACTTATTCGTATTTTCACTTAATCTGCTTTGCAAGCCAGTCCATGAGGAACCTAATAAAGACAACCGACGCCAAAAACAAAGGAAAAGAAAACCTTAATTGAGCAAAATTATAATAAACGCCTCTGCGTCATGAAAAATCTTAATGCATTTCTTAGACGTCCTCGGCAGATAAAAACAACGTGAAATGGTCAAATCAAAAGTTCTTAGGAGAACAGGAACTAGAAACGCGGATTCTACTAATTATGTTCCCACATGATTCAGCTACATGCTACAAGAAGAGCGGTTTGGAATCATTACACAATAGACCAGATAATGTGTGTATGTATTTCTAGGTAACGAGTTTCCGTTGCCGTTGCCGTCGTAGTTGCGTAAGGCCCCTAATCATGAGCAGGAACGTAAAGAAGTTAAAGTCAAAATTAATCGTTGTTTTAGAGGTGATGTATGCGGTGGTAGTTTCTAGAGCTTCCTGATATCGCAGCTGTTGCCATTTTTAATAATCCTCCTACACTATTACAACTCGCGATAGTTGAACAAGTTGGCGCAATAAGTCATTTTCATGATGGCTTCATTTGACTACAACTACCAGAATTCATTTTGTTTTCCTTTTCAAATTCAAATTTTGTAATCCAAGTGGAGAGCAAAGAACAATAACTCTAATTAGCATGAGCAAACAAAAAACTGAAGGATTTTGGTAGTTGTAGTCAAATGACGCCATAGTGAAAATGTCCTATTTGCAATAAGCCGATGCTTCATGGAATTGTAGCAACACACTCTACCTTCCTAGGATTAAGGGATTAAGCATCATGTTCAATACAAACAGCGAAAGTTCTCAGAAAGGAGTCCAAAAAACGTGCACAACCATTCTCAGACTGGTGGCCAACAGAAAATACAGGAAGTTAATGTCCTGTCGTTACCTGTACCATAAATAGTACGCTTGATCTTTCTATAATTGCCACACTTATGGACTTCTGACATGGTCCGATGGATTTAAAATTCAGCTCTAGCTTATTACACGCTAGGTTATGGGCATTACGACCAATAAGAAACTATTTCCGTTTCTAATTGCACAGTAATCTATATCCCTTTATTAACTCATCTACATCTGCCAACTACACTTAAAAAGCTACATTCATTTATGAAGGACACAAAGTTTAGTTCGTTGTCATCCGCTGTCAAGTTACCGACACGACTGTTGGCCGAGCACTTGTCTTAAGCTAAAAGTCATCCTTTTTGGATCGTTTCAAAGTCATCATTTGCCGAAGGTGAGTCTGATTTACCGCTAGGTGAATGTACCGTTGTCAAAGTGCAAGAATTATCGCTAAAGAATTTTGTCGTCCATAAGAAATCGAAAAAACGTACTCGGCAGATAAAAACAACGTGAAACGGTCAAATCAGAAGTTCTTAGAAGAACAGGAAATGGAAACGCGGTTTCCCCTCATTATGTTCCCATATAAATCAGCTACGTGCCACAAGAAGAACGGTGTGGAATTATCGCGCAATAGACCAGACAATTTGGGCATGTGTGTAGTTCTAGGTAACGAGTTTCCGTTGCCGTTGCCGTCGTAGTTGCGTAAAGTCCCTAATGATGAGTCGCAACGTGAAGAATTTGTAAAGTCGAAATTAATCGTTGTTTTAAAGGTGATGTATGCAGTGGTAGTTTCTAGAGCTTTCTGATATCGCAGCTGTTGCCAAATTTTAATAATCCTCCTATCATATCGTGAGTAGTGATACTTTTACAACTTACAATTGAACAAGTTGGCGCAGTTTGCAATAAGCCGATGCTTCACGGAATTGTAGCAACACACTATACCTTCTTATTGATCATGTTCAATACAAACGGCGAACTTTTTCAGAATGGAGTCTGGAAATAGTGCACAGCAATTCTCGTGGAAAACAGAAAATACAGGAAGTTATTAAATGCCCCGTTGTTACTATACCAAAAATAGTACGCTTGATCTTTCTATAATTGGCCACACTTATGGACTTCTCACATGGTCCGATAGATTTAAAATTCAGCTCTAGCTTATTGCACACTAAGTTATGGTCATTACGACCAATAAGAAACAATTTCCGTTTCTAATTGCACAATAATCTATATCCGTCTATTAACCCATCTACACCTGTCAACTACACTTTACAAGCTACGCTCACTTAATATGAAGGATACAAAGTTTAGTTCGTTGTCATCCACTGTCAAGTTACCGACACGACTGTTGGCCGAGCAGCTGTCTTAAGCTAAAAATCATCCTTTTTGGATCGTTGCAAAGTCATCATTTGCCGAAGATGACTGTGATTTACCAGTAGATGAATGTACTGTTGCCAAAGTGCCTGAAACATCGCTAAAGAATTTTGTCGTCCATTAGAAATCAAAAATACTAATTTAAATGACAGGAACAATATAAGTTTCTTAGAGACAATACTGAGTTGTTACTTTTAATACAGAAAACATTTTTTCGGCATTTTTTAATGTTTAGTTTTAAACGTTGTGTTTTTTTTTCCTCGGTAGGTTTCCGTTGTAAAAAAAAAAAAAATTGGCAAAACAGTCGTGTCAGGATTAAACAGCACGTTTCCTTAACCGGTATTTATATTATCACAACTCTGGCTATGAAGAAGTTTTGGAGAACTTTAGCTGCAGATATATGATTGAATGTGTTTGATTATTAAGGCTAAAAAACTGGAACTATATTCGACTTTTCCTCAAGTATTTTAATAGTTTGAGTACCTCCCTTTTTTTTTTTTAGACATTTCCAGCGGCGTCACTTAAAAGACCAATCATATATATTCATGTAGTTTGCTGTTCATTCCATATCAGATTTTTCTCGACAAATGTGAATAATAAAAGCCTAAACCTTTGCTATTTCTTGCTGTTTTACTATCTTCTGGTTCTAAAGTAGAAGCGATCGACTTTCAAGATTTATTCGTATTTGAAGTTAGTCTGCGTTGCAAGCTATTCCGTGAGTGGTCTTCTAAGTTTTGGCGTTTTAACTTCTCGTGTAAATTGGGATGGCAATGAAAAATTGGAGGATTCGACCGTGAGTGAAAAAAAAAAAAAAAAAACGAAACATGCAGGAAAACCCACGCGAACGCTTAAATTTGAACGCGAGCTAGTTGAAACTGAGCTACCGTGAACAACATGCATCAGTGTGTCAGAACAACTGTGCATGTCATCATTAATTAGCCCAAAATACTAATTGTGAGTAGAAGTCTTACGTACACAACTCATGTAAGCTAAAGTGACAGGCTTGACTCATCGTGGATTTCATTTTGCCCTGTTTCTTTGCTTCGGTACCCGATTTTGAAAGAAGCTCTGAACGCCGGCTACTCAGACACAAAGGTAACGACAATGGACGCCAAAACCAAAGCAAAAGAAAAGATTAAATGAGCAAAGCAGTGGCTCTGCCCGTACGTTAAAAAATTGTACTGCATTTCTAGTTGACGTCCTGGCAGTTTAAAACAATGTGAAATGATCAAATTAAAAGTTCTTACAAGAACATGAACTCCAACGCGGTTTCTACTAATTATGTTCCCATATAATTCGGCTACATGGTACAAGAATCACACAATAGACCAGACAATGTGGGTATGTATTTTTAGGTGACGCACAGACTGCAGCTCATAAGAGCACTCCACGGTGCGTGTACATCATCAAAACTAACAACCCGCCAGGCGACTAAGGCATTCAGTACAGTGTGACACTCAAAAAACATTTGGAAATGGCATGAAACCAGACTGTGATCTGTAACCTCAGATTTGTTCATCCATTTTGCCGTTTAAAACGTGTAAAACAGAATTAAGATTTATCAGTAGACCCACAAATGCACGCCAGAGGAAAATCCGTTGTTTAGAGGTACGAGGTAGCTTACTGTAGAATTTTTCTTGTGTCAAACTGATTGTTGCCGTACCGTACATGAATACATCTTCTAGTCATTCTCACATTCAAACGTCCATTGAATCGTCAAGATACCAATTCCTCACCTGACATTTATTCCAGAGTCGGTATAAAGGCTTTTCTTTTGCGTTAATCAAAGTTTCTTTAACTGTAATCAAATCTGAATATGAAGCATAATTTACCTTATATTTAACAATTAGATTATGAGCTCGAAATTTCTATCGCGTGATAGTTGATGAGGGCGAAGCCCGAATCAACTATCACGCATAGAAATTGAGAGCGAATAATCTAATTGTTTTAGTATAAATCTACTAGTCGTTCAAAACTTGACAACAAGACAGGTTCACGTGTTTACTGAATTGTAATATAAATATGTCACACCATGCGCGGATAATTGACAACTGCGCGACATTGCATTGGTTTCTGTGTGTGCGCCTTTGCATTTCATTCAAGATTTTATAAACTGTCATGCGCTCGAAACTGAAACGAGGAGCGGAGTTTTTATTGTAAAATGACAAGCAAAGATAATCTGATATGCTGACATAAATGTTCTCTTTGGAAACCACCTTTTTAATCTACAAAACGTAAATGAGTAGAAAGTTATGGAAAGTTGAAAGTTGAACACAGTTTAGCGAAAAAAGTTGTTGTTTACAATGGAGACCGTGCAACCATGGAAGCTGAACGACTGTGGAAGATGGGCGTTTGACTGCTGATAACTGACTTGGGATTCAACGGCAGAAGAAGAGCTGGATGGTTTATTCTCGTTCTGAATTTGGAGCAGAACATTGGAGCGATTCTGAATAGCTAGTGGCTGGTGTGACGGCTCTTCTCCGGATACGAATCCACTCAAAATGTTTGACATGTTCTTCCTTCTGGTGGAAGGATGCCCTTGCGTTGTACGATTCAATCGAGCTGTCTGATTTGTGGCCTGTCACTGCCTTGATGTGTCTTGCCTCAACATTGCTATCTGACAACACGGTCACTGCTGTAGCTCTCACACAGTGGTTGGTGAGATGTGGAGTAATTCCAGCTGCCTTACTCATGGTTTTCATCATATTGGCGAGTGTGGATTCACCGACTGGTGAATTACAATACCACACGGTTTCATTCTCAGGATTGAATTTCCCTGACAGTTCCCTCGGTCGCTGGAACAGGCAATCTTAATGAAATTCTCAATTGTTTTTACTGGGCAGCGACTGGAATTGATTGCTTCAAACATCTTTCCGTCGGATTCGTCCGTAGAATCGTCGAGTCCCCCTTGGTGGTTTTTGGTGGACATCAGAGCATCCCTTCGGAACTCATAGTACCGTCTTCCTTTGGGTGTAGACTGCAAAACCAGCATCTCTTTGGTAAGTTTTCGTGGATTTTCTCGTCCTCGTTTTCCAAAATAAAGGGTCAAGTAAAACCAAGCCGTTCGCAGTAATTGCGAGGGATCTTTTGTGTTGGCGTCGCCAAGCTGACCGCTTGCGAACAATTCTCGCATTTGTTCGCTGGTTATTGGGTTTTTATGCACCACAGGACCTACTTTCCCTTCTTTCATTACGTTTTTGCAAATAGCGTTGAGTGTTTGGTTGGCCTTTGCAAATTCGGAATCACCGATAATTGACCAGGGCTTGTTGTGAGGCGGCTGCTTTAAATGCCGGTCAATGGCAGCGCGAATCGCTCGCAAGGAAGAAACTTTAAATTCGCTTCCATTTTTTTGCCTTACTGATGCATAAAAAACTTGCAAACATTTGTTCAGCTCTTCTTTTGACTGCTCTTCGATAGGTACGGTGAATTTCTGTTGGCTTGCGAACCACTCTAAAATTTATTTTGCAAAAAAATGTGTCAGTATAAGACGCAACTTTGAATGTTTTCAAAATTATAAAATTGCCAACTTTTAAAAGCGAAATGAAGGATAAAATTATTTAACTCTTGTTTCAACTCCTTTTCTTACCGTGAAAAATCTTCATTCCATATTTGGTTGCAATTTTTGTTTTTTCTGGAATTGCCTCGACTAGTAAATTATCCAAATCCTCTTTACAGACACTTCGAAAACGCGAAGACGCGGACGCCATTTTGTTGACGATCGCACAGTTTTAAGCTACTCACTCTACTCGCTATCTATCACAGAATAGATAGTGAGTAGCGTAGCCAGTAAGAGAGCAGCATTCGTGATAGAACGCTAGCAGATTTATACTAATGTAGAATAGAATGTAAATAGAATAAATTCACCGGCATTGTTTCCATTGATTGAGGGTGTATCTGCTCTCAAAAGCTGAAATCGATAAAAAGTTTGTCAAAGTAAAAGTAGATTTTACTTTGAATAGATTCCGGTCAAAACTGCTAAGCCTTGTCTTAAATAAGCCTTCTAATTTGTGTTGGGCAAGCACAATTCACCAATAAATCTGTTGCTATTTACTATCAATTAAGATATGTCAATATCCTGTAGGCACTATAAAGACAACATCTGATACTTTGTGGCGAATAATTTCCTGCACGAATTTCCAGATTTAAGCCTCACATTTTTCCGATGTCTTTTACTTATAAACAGAATTAAAATTTACCCCACAAAAGTTTGCTCAAGACGCGTCTTCGACTTAATGAAAGCATTGTCAATTGTATAGGTCATTGACGTATAAACAAGGAGGACAAAAAGTTTCCCAAAATGTCTGGTACATGTCAACAAAAACAGAGGCTGATCAGTCTCCTTGTGATTAAATTGGTGTTCTTTGCCACGCGGGTAGTTACCCAATCCCCAGTTCTTTATTGTTAATATCCTCATGCTCCACATCATTATTATCATTATCATCATCATCATCATCATCATCATCATCATTACCAGAAGCTTAAAGAGAATCATGCCGAGATCTAACCGTGACTCGATCCCTGTCTCAAGTAGTTGCAATGCCTGGCTTAAGACTTTTACGAGAAAAACGGCTTATTCGAGCGACAGTTGTCATTATATATGTATTACGTCATCCGTTATCACGTCTTATTCTAGACATTTGAGGACTGTTGTAATCCGAGGCGGAACATCACATTTGAACACCACAAATTCTTCACTTGTGTTCAGGAACCGACTGAGAGCATCGACCAGGATGTCACTGAGTTCCGTACGAAAGCGAGCACGTGCGAATTTGGTGAGTTGTGTGAGAGCTTAATTCGCGACAGAATCGTTTGTGGGATATCCTGCAACACCTTGCGAGAAAAGTTATTGCAAGAAACCGAATTAAGTCTTCAGAAAGCCATTGATGTGTGCAGAGCGTCGGAATTTTTAAAACGCCAAACGAAATCGATAACCGAAGAATCCAAGAGTGTTGATTATGTAAACAAGAATGCCACACCAGAACGTAAATTCCCGCCAAAAGAGAAAAAGGAGAAGGATCGCCAGAAGAAGACGAGCAGCGGACCACCAAACAAATACGAAAGATGTGGAACAGTTCATGCACCGAGAAAATGCCCAGCTTTTGGAAAAATCTGTCAAGAATGCAAGAATCGAAACCACCTTGCATCTCAGTGTCTTTCCAAGAATGTTCATTTCGTGGAAAGTGATCAAGCCGCTCAACCTGTGGTCGAAGACGAGCAATTACAAAAAATTGTTTATCGGCCAAATCCAGAAAGATGACCATGAGCAAGAATGGAAAGCATCTCTTCAAGTGAACAACAACCTGGTAGAATTTAAATTGGATACACTGTAGCACAAGCAAATATAATATCCCATCTGATGTATTCAAATCGCTCAAGGGAACGCCGCAACTGAAGACAACTAAAGCAAAACTCACTGACTTCAATGGATCCGAGACACCAGTGGTAGGAGTGGCAAGGATGATTTGAAAGTACAAAGACAAACAGATTGACTCTGATTTCTTTGTTGTTTAGGCTGAGGGTCAACCCCCTCCCCTCTCTACTCGGTTTAAGAACATGTCAGGAACTGAACTTAATCAAGTTCGTCAGAACTGTCAGGACACAACTGATGTCAATGCTGAGAGTTCTATCCTTAATCAATTTAACGACCTGTTTGAAAGCCTTGGAGAGCTTGAAGGGGAACATCATATTGAAATTAACCCAGAGGTTAAGCCTGTAGTTCACGCTTCAAGAAACGTTCCATTCACCCTTCTACCCAGCAAATAAGATGCCAAGGATGGCTTCTGGCACGTAAAGCTAGACCACCCAAGTTCTCTTCTCACAACGTTCAACACGCCATTTGGACGTTTCAAGTTTAATCGCTTACCATTTGGCCTGAATTCCTCAAATGAAGTATTCCAGAAGAAAATGCAATTTGCCTTTGAAGGGTTTAAAGGAGCAGACGTTATCTATGATGATCTTCTTTTATGGGGAAAAGAAGAGAGCCATGATGGAGCACTCAGAGATGTTCTTGAGAGAGCCCGAGAGAAAGGTGTTAAGCTAAAGAAACAGAAGTGCGAAATCAAGATTCTCGAGGTTGTGTACATTGGTGACAAGATTACCAAAGATGGAATCAAACCTGATGAATCGAAGATTGAAGCAATCCTCAACTTGCCATCACCACAAAACAAGAAGGATGTAGAACGCCTGCTAAGCATGCTGACCTACCTAAGCAAGCTCATCCCGAATATGAGCACCTTAATTGTGCCACTTAGAGTCCTTCTTAAGCAAGAAGTGCAATGACACTGGAGGGAGCAGCAAGAAAAAGCTCTTAATGAAGTTAAGAAGGTCCTTACTTCAAAAGCATTATGCGCTACTATTATGTGAACAAGCCTGTAAAGCTCTCAGTGGATGCATCTCAATCAGGGCTTGGAGCTGTTGTACTTTAGGATAACCAGCCCGTGGCATATGCATCGAAATCCCTGACTGATTGCCAGAAAGGTTATGCGCAGATCGAGAAAGAAACACTGGCGATAGTATTTGGATGTGAAAGCTTCCACCAGTACCTATATGGCAAAGAAAAAGAAGTAGAATCTGATCAAGAGCGACTAGAAGCAATCTTTGCCAAGTCAATTGCTAAAGCACCACCCAGAATTCAACGTTTCCTGCTTCGACTGCAGCACTACCACCTAAAGGTGAAATACGTCCAAGAAAAACAAATGTTCATTGCTGATGCACTATCCAGAGCACACCTGGAGACCACTTGCACCAATCAAGGGATACCTGATGCTGAAACTGAGACGCAAGTCCATCTCCTTGTAGCCAGCCTGCCAATTTCAGAGAAAAAATTGAAAGAGCTTCAAGAAGCAACGGCAGCAGATCCAACTCTCCAGACAGTCGCGCAGCTGACCAAACAAGGATGGCCTGACCACAAGAGTAAAGTGCTTGCTGACGCAAAACCATACTGGAGTTTCAAGGAAGAAATCCATGAAGCTGATGGGATAAAATCACAAGGTGATTGTTCCAGAACTACTGAGACCTGAAATGCTTGAAAGAATTCACGAAAGCCCCCTAGGAATTGAAAAGAACAAGCGAAGAGCCGTGACATCCTGTACTGGCCAAACATGAATGAACAGATATCGGATCTAATTGCAAATTGCAGTTCATGCCTAAAACAGAGAAAGAACAATTAATGTGAAAACGCTACTGATCCAGCATGATGTCCCAGATAGGGCTTGAAAAAAGATCGCCTGTGATCTTTTTACCCTTGGAGGCAAAGACTGTCTTCTGACTGTAGATTATTATTCAAAGTGGGTAGAGATTGGCTTGATGTGTGAAAGCACAATGAGTTCCCAAGTTATCACCCAACTTAAATCCACCTTTTCACTCTATGGTATACCCAATGAAGTCATTTCAGACAATGGTCCTAGGCTTTCCAACGGGAGATTCAAACAGTTTGCAGAATCATGGGAATTTAAGCACACAACTACAAGCCCCAAGCACCCACAAGCTAATGGACAAGTAGAAAAAGACATCGGAACAACCAAATCTGTACTGGATAAAGCTTATGAAGATGGTACTGAATCCATACATTGCCTTGCTGGAATGCAGAAACACTACGATAACCGGCCAGAGCTATTCTCCAGCTCAAGTTCTCCTTAACAGAAGGCTGAAAACCACTCTTCCAACTACTGCACAGTTACTTGATGCAAGAATTACAGCAGATGCTAAGTCCCAGCTCCATGCTCAACCGAAAACACAGAAGCTGTATTTTGACAGAGGAGCCAAGTTACTACCTCATGTCAAAACTGGTGACACTGTTCAACTGAAAACAAAGAATGGCTGGAAGTCTGCTACAGTTACAAGACTTGCCCACGCCCCTCATTCAGTAATTGTAACCAGCAATGGAACTCTCTACAGGTGAAACAGGAGAGACCTCATCAAGACCCCGGATGTTAACAAAGGCACCACCACGAGTCCAATAAGTCACAGGGGGATCACCAAGAGCCAAAAAGTGACATCATCAAGACCAATGATATTATCCGAACTAGATCTGGCCGAACTGTCCGACCACCCAGACTAAATGACTTTGTATATTACTATTTGATTAAGGACCGTTAATCATTAACACGTTGCTAGGCCGAGTTGTCATTGTCGGCTGAAAACATTATCTGTGTAATGGCCTTTGACAAAGGTCTTGGACATTGAACAGTGGACATTGTTGACATTTAGATTGCATGTTTATTACTCCTCACATTAGAGAGGAGATGTCATGATATATGTATTACGTCATCCGTTATCACGTGGTCTTTTTTTAAACATGGCAACAGTGGCTCAAAATTGAGCCGATAGAAAGTTTTTATCATCCTTAACACTTTCAAGCACAATAAGCTGCCTTATGATATAAGACACGTGATCGTTTACCTGTAAAAAAAAAAGGTAAAAAAAAAGTGTATTGGTGTATATAAGGGTATACGCCGAGTTGGCTTCGGTTTTAAGAGAAAACACAAGACAAAACCGTTATTAATGCACATTAAACATAACCGAAAAGACCGTCCATGGTTCCCTGAAAATAATTTAGGGAGCAAAAGGTCATTTCTCATTTATCCTTTGATTGTTTATTACTCCAATTTGAGGCCGTGGTAAAGAATTCTTCTGAACGACCGCTTTAAAGTACCTTGCGCACAGACTACATCTTAGAAGACCACTCCACGCTGCATGTACATCAACAAAACATAATACAATATAATAAGCGGAATGTTTAATATTAATTCGCTCTTCTGAGCTGATTTTCCAAAAGGTGGTCACAAAGTGAAAGGAGCCACATCTAGCAGTTACCCCTCCCCTGACACCCACCGCTGTCACCGCTGGCTGTACTGCTGCTTCAGCTACCCCAGAATACACTGGACTTTGAGAGGCTGCCTGGGATTAATCTGTCACCCAAAAGAAACCGACATGATCTTTAAAGACCACAAAAAGAAGTCTCTTTGACTGGAGAATGGCTAAAAAAATTCAGTCGGGACAACATAACCAGCCAATTTATCCCTACCCCTACCCCTCTCCAGCTTTAGACTCCTAACTCCTCTAATATCATTGGTCCTCAAGGCCAGTCCCTGGCCAGTTTTCTGGCATAGCAGGTGACGCGATCCCTCCCCCCACCCCCCTCAAGTTTAATCCGGCGCAAGGCGTTGATGTTTCTTGGCTGTTTTCAGCTCAAAGGCAGAGAGCTCTTAAATTAATTGGAATTCTTTTCTTCACTCAGGTTCTCATATCAGAGATGACAGACCTCCTTAACATAACCGAGAATGTCACCTATGTTACTAGAGCAAACGGTAATGGCTCCATTCTTGTTTCTTTTTTTTTTTTTTAACTAGAATAATCTGTTTTACTAATATTACAAAGTAAGTATTGCGTAATATATCAAGAAGTGTAGTGTTGTGTACCTTTTTTATCTTTCAAGTCTCTGTTTGTTGGCCGTTCCATTTTTTTTTTTTTTTAATGGTTTGCTTGTTTTCCTTTCAATGTTTTTTTTTTTAGTACCTTACTGAAAATCGTCTGTGATAAGCGTGGCTTCTACCTTAGATACTAAATTATAGTTATTTGATCTATTTTTTGTTAGGGAAAAACACCACGCACACTGTCGCACCATCTCTATCCAGCGGCGTTTCAACAAATTTCATTATTGGCATGACGGCAGCATATGTAGTGATCTTTCTGGTTGCTGTCTTTGGCAATTCCTTTGCTTTGTTTGTAGTATTAAAGAAATCTTCGTCTAAGAGCGCAACAAACCTCTTCATCGCCAACATGGCCGTTGCAGATCTCCTTTTAACATTCACAATAATGCCATTATCTATTGTCTACTTTTACCGTGGTAATCTGTGGTTTGGAGGAGCGTTGGGTACCGTCACATGTAAAGCCTTGTTCTATGCCATCCCGATTTCCATTGCAGCGACTGTCTTTACGATGATGTTTATTTCATTTGATAGATTTTACGCCATCTTCTATCCCTTGAGAGAGAAGTTGTTCCGAAAACCAAAAATCTTGTCAGCAATCATTTGGGTCTTATCCATTGTGCTAATGACCCCATATGTTTTCTTACAACAAGTGTCATATAATCAGATTGCCGACGCGTATTTTTGTACGCCGGTGTGGCCGTGGGAAGATCCAAATGACCCCACTTACGAGAAAACGTATCGCGTGTTGAAAACTTTCCATATCGTTCTTTTCATCACGCTGTACGTCTTGCCCCTTTGTGTAACGGGTGCCAATTACTTCTTAATTTGTCGTAAATTGTGGTTGCGTCAAATTCCAGGAAACGTGTCAGATAGCAACCGGGCCAATGCTGAGAAGTCCAAGCGCAAGGTGGTGCGCTTGTTGGTGACCGTGTGTGTGGTGTTTGCACTGTGCTGGTTTCCAATATACGTCAATCACTACTTTTGGTACGTGAGGCCTGATCAAATACACTTATTACCGAAGGAAGTGGAGGTGATTTTTACTTGGTTAGCCCATGCCAACAGTGCCACCAACCCCTGCCTTTATGTCCTACTTAACAGTGAATTTCGCAGAAAAATTGTCGCTACCCTGGTCTGTCACTCTGAGGTCGCGCCCACGCCATTACCACAGCAACCAGTCCCGCTTGTTGTCCAAGGGAGGCCACTGCAACTGGAACAGCATAATCGTCAACACGTGGAGGTTCCTGTTATTGAGTAACCTGGTTGACAGTATTTCTCCTAAGCCAAGAGGGGCAGGTGTGATAATAATAACAATGTGATAAGTCTTTTCCTGTGGACGACGGTCAAATCAAAAGCAAATGTGCAAATACAAACCAACAGAAACTATGTATATTTATGAAAAATCATGTCTTCAATTGATGTAGACAAAAAATTAAGACATGAAAGTATGTTATTGGTGTATTGTAATTTTATTCGAAACTGCTATCAGATTGGACTAACGTGTGGGCTTTTTTTGTCAAAGTAATTAGGTCTGGAAGGCTAATTAATGTAGACACCACACCCGTACAGGCTCCTGTTTATATTGATGTTAGCGCCATGCTTACTGATTACTCCGGGGAAGGAAAATCGAAGCACTAGAACAAAGCAGCACCCTCAGTTGAGCAAATGATGGCGCTTTAGTGGTCATCTAGCTAGGTAACATAATAAGAACTAAATCAATAGGAAGTATCTTATCTGAAGAAAGCACACACATACTATTATCACACTATATTCAATCAAAGTTGTTGGATCCAACTCTTCATCTATTCAGCCTGGGTGGGGATGGGGGGGGGGGGGGGGGGTAGAGGGTATGGGAGAGGAGGGAGCATAAACGACCCACGCCGGACTGTTAATATTCGTAACTTTTTTATAGTATCAGAGCAACCACTATTAAACTACATAACTTTCCCTGTTAAAAATTTAATTGGCAACAGTTTGATTGCTCACGTTATTTCGTCTTAATGACAATGCGATGCTGACAGACCATTTTTTATACTTATTCCATATTCTCGTATTACATTGTGGCACTGTTTTGATTCTAAATTTATTGATTTTGATGGATTTTGAACCTATTTGCATGGTTTTCTGAGGTTTTGGAGAATTATCAAGAAATCCAAGATGGTGGATCCAAGATGGTGACTGAGGAGCTGACAAATGAGTTGATAGGATCAGGATCAGTACCCGAAGGATTATGGTTTTGAACGAGTCGCTTTTTTAAGCTTTAAGAAAGGGAAATTCGGTCAAAAAATTCCATATTAGCTGGTGGTCTTGTCACACGAGGTTGAAGTTTTCATCTGGCAACAAGAGAGATCAAATTATTTCTCGCGCGGTAATTACTACTAAATATATGAAGCTTCAAAAGCACCTTGTATAAAAATAACTTAAGGTGTACAATGATATACATTTAAGTAAAACATTGTCAACAATAAGCCTAAAGATTAAGGTACACAAGGCTTTTCCTCAACTGAAACACGCAGGGTTGAAGTTTTCATCCAACAACAGCTCGATTTGAGAACATATTGGTATTCGCGCGGTAATTACCACTAAATATATGAAGCTTCAAAACCACCTTGTATATAAATAATTTTAGCTGCAGAATGATATACATTTTAATAGTTTGAGTACCTCACCGTATTTTAAACTTGTCCAGTGGAATATCTAATGAGTGCAAACAATTGCTAGGATAGTTTCCTTTACTCTGTCACTGTGGTGTTAACCGATAATTTCATGTAAGAAACTCCTCAAGAAACATCAGTAATAAAAAACTAAACGTATGCTGTTATACGCCTGTTTTACCGCAATTTTGTTCTAAAATATAAGTGGATTTTATTGAGTTCTTCATGTTTAAACTAGATTTCAGTGGTCAACACGTGTTTCACAACAAGAGCAGTCTTTTTTGTTGTTGTTGGTTTTTTTTTTTTTTGTTTTTCAATTACCCTAAGAACATTGTGAGTTGCAATCCTCGGTGTACACCCCACGTTTGCTAATATGACGGACTTTACTAAGCTGTAGGGATCAAGGACATGACAGACGCCTGACCACAGCCCGTTTTCTTTTGTTCATAACGAAATCCAAGGATTTTTATTTTTTACTACTTTTATTATTATTATTATTATTATTATTATTATTATTATTATTATTATTATTATTATTATTGGAACAGTTCCTGTTAATCCGTTAATCATTATTTTAAGCGGCCGTCACGTAGTAGCGTGACGCGCCGCTTCTCATAATACTCTATCCCTATTGTCATTTGCTGTATTGTTAGTGTCAGTCACCCACCCCAGATCTCCAGGTCTCGCCCAGTCACAACATTCGGGAGTTCGAGACCTGGCCATGGCGGAGAGAATTTCTTTTTTTCTATCTAATGCCAGGTAAAACTTTGGCAGACCGATGTTCACTATCCGATAACGTGACCGTAAAATAGATGTATATTCCTCGTACGTTTTTATTTTGGTTAGAAGAGAATCATGAGAAAATACGATGGAGAAGCTAAGCGTTTAAGGCGTTCCGAACTCGATAGTTCGCTGGTTATATATTATTATTATTATTATTATTATTATTATTATTATTATTATTATTATTATTATTATTATTATTATTATTATTATTTGGGGGGGAGGGGGAGAGGGGTGGGACGCAAAAATGTTGTAAATGGGTGTTAAAGCAATGATTAAATAGTACATTTGTACAGATTAAAGTAACCAAAAATCAAGATCTCTTTCGTGCAAGGGATACATGTAACACTCCCGTGTTGAAGGTCTCTGGTTCGAACCCCACATGGGCTAAAGGAAAAAAATCTTAAAACACCCTGAAACAAATTAAAGTAAGTATCGTAGAGAGGACATAAATGAGGCCGTTTATTAAATCTTTATGGCTTTAATTTTTTGATCTTAGTTTGGCTCCTGCACCCCACCCTTGCAGTGAGGACAGGTCGGGATCAACTAAAGATAAGAGTTTCAAGAGCATATGAAACAGAGTAATGATTGTTTTTTTGGGGGGAGGTGGGGGGGCAGTTTTTAAAGCTCCGTTACGTGGCAGATAGTACAACCTCCAATAATAGGTTATCATTTTAAAAAGCCTAAAGAAAATACTACAGGTAGTCCGGGTGGGAGAAGCGTGTGTTTTAATGCGTTTGGTTATGAAACTGTGCAGGAATTGTTGCGTTTAACTTGGCAATAAGTATAACTTGGTTTTCGATACGTTTCGCTATTTATCATTGCAGTTGTTGGATTTTTCATAATACCCTTTTATCGAAAGTTGTAGTAACTCGCTGCCACAATTTTCAAGAGGCTATTGTAGTAGTGACAGGCAAATTGCAGCAAGAGAATGCTCCGCCCAAATATAGATAAAGAACTCACCTCAACGCAGAATCCATGCAAGAGCGGCTTAATCGGCACATTGCTTGCGTCGTGTCGTGTTGTACATGACATCGAGTAGTAGGAGAATTGGAGGTGATGTAGTGTCTTGCCGTTTGAATGGCCCATAAAGGTTATTGCTGTTTGTAATAGAGGGAAGGTAAGAGTGTTTGGGTTTGGCGTCCGATTTTTGCTGAAGTTTTAGTTGTGTGTTCTGCGGGAAGTCCAAAATTGCTTATTTCTTGCTCATTTGCAGATACGAAATATAGGTATTCCAAAACTAAATGGTGTAGAGTGAGTTTTGCTTATTTCGCATATCTCTGGCTTTTTACAAGAATTTCTGTGTCCATTTATACCAGGAACAAATTACGAACTTTGTTCGCCAAATTTTACACTCTTTTCTGGCTGTCAAATTTGGGTCAAATTTACCAGAAAAACTAGGACCTGAGGGGGTGATGGAGAGTGGATCTCATATCTCCAATACCAAAACACTTGAAGAACAAACTTTAGTAAATTCATCCGTAAGTCGACCTTACCTATCTACGATGGTAGTATGGAATAATTTAGCCGACCCCGATCTTTGACCACCTGCCTGGTTTTCTCAGACAATAACTCAGAAGCGACAGAAGAACCAATTTGGGCAGCAGAATACCTGCTGCCTCTGAAATCCCAAGAAATTTGTTCGTTACAGTTATCCAACGGTTTCAAATAAGGGTTTGTATTCAAATAGGATACGATGAAAAGTTATATAAACTAGGAATATTAAAAATAATTAACAGCAAATAAAGCATAACCCCTAAAAATACATTTGAGTTATGCTTATAGGTGCAGTGATACCTTCAAAGGGGACTGTTTTGGGCACGTAGTTTTGCCCATTTTCTGCCAGGCAATGCTTATACTGTATGTATAGCAGCAAAGAAGCACATCTTGGACCGAATCTCGCCGCAGCCACATTTGATTTCAAGCAATTTTAGCAGCATGTAGTTCTGTTGACTCCTTAAGAGGAAAACCTAACTGCCACCGGCCGATAAGTTGTTCAAGCAAAACGTGACTAATTGATTTTTTGAAATTTAAATTTCATAGAAGCTATTACATCGTAAGCATACGGTGGCCCACAAGTGCACTCCGAATTTTAAACGACACTCCCAATTCTTAACCTCACTCCCAATTATTTAAGTTCACTCCGAATTCTAAAAACTCACTCCGAATTCCTAAACCTCACTCCCAATTTCAAACGACACTCCCAATTCTAAACCTCACTCCTAATTTTTTAAGTCCACTCCGAATTCTTAAACCTCACTCCGAATTCTGTTGAGCTAGGATCGTCAGGGACTGGTTTTTCGAAATGTATCACGGGATGTTAGCTACATTTTCAAGATGGCGGCGGCAAACTTGACACCATCACTAAAATGTGAAGTTTGCACAGCAACAGTGACGCTTTACAGCAAATTATGTGCCACCCGTGGTGTGCTGAAGTTGATGAAGAAACACTAGCACCGAAATATTATCTCAACGAAGGATACGAGTACGAGGTTATTCTGTGCTTTTTGCTGAAACACCACGGAATAGAAACGAGCCCGCGAACGCTCAAGAATAGATTCAAGCCACTTGGCCTTCAACGACGGAAACTATTGGATTCAAATGACCAGGTTTGAGAGCTAGAATACAGGAGGATTTAGATGGGCCTGATTATTTATCGGGCTACAGGAGCATGTGGGGTATCTAGAAAACTCAGACCTCAGACCTTAGACCTAGAAAACTCAGACCCCCAATTCTGGAAAACTCAGACTAAGAAAACTCAGACCTCTTTCAAACTAGAAATCTCAGAAGAAAAAAAGGTTGGAAATTGGAATACGTTTTCATTGAGGTGAAATATTATACGCTATATATGTACAGTGTCTGCCTTTTATTATTGCAAGATAACGGGAAAGATAACAACAAAAATTTGCTCCTAATGGGAATAAGAGAATAAATCGACTGATTGGCATTTATAAATATGTAAATATTTTATACTCAAAAATCACGACTCGTGTCAAACTGTCTACAGCGACAATCACCTCACTTAACAAGAAAACTCAGACCCCCCAGTTCTGGAAAACCAGAACTAGAAAACTCAGAACCTCTTCAAATAAACGTGAAGAGAGAATAAAGCAAAAGTAGAAACATGAAACCACTAAAATATATCTCAAGAACTAAATTAAAAATCGTGACTCTTTTGTTTGAAGACAATGAGAACGATAGGGGACAAAAAAATCCCTTCTAGGGGAGGCAGGTCCCGAACGGGAAGCGAACGCGATCGTGCCCGAAATCACGGCCGGTTTTGGCCAGCACGGTGCATGGTATAAAATATTTAAAAAATATTTTACAAATTTACAAATGCCAATCAGTCGATTTATTCTGTCATTCTCATAAAGAGCAAAATAGTGTCATGAGGCGTATAATATTTCACCGCAATCAAAATGTATTCTCATTTCCAACCATGTTTATTTCTTTTTCTGAGATTTCTAGTTTGAAAGGGGTCTGAGTTTTCTAGGTCTGAGTTTTCCAGAATTGAGGGGCCTGAGATTTCTAGGTCTGAGGTCTGAGGTCTGAGTTTTCTAGGTCTGAGTTTTCTAGAGACCCGGAGCATGTGGCGTACTTTGCGCCGTGAGGGTTATCAGGTGTCCAGGCAAGCAGTGGCGACGTGCTAACAAGAAATGGACCCAAATGAGGAACAACACTTATTGCTTGTCAGAAGAAATCGCTAAAGCATCCTAGAGACTCCCATGGTAGTTACCGAATTTCTTAGCTTGTAATATCTACCGGTTGCGAGCTTACCCACAAAACAATGGAGATACATGTCAGCTCTACGAACATAATACTTGTCTTTCAGTCACGAGGCAGCAGAGCTGAAAAAAAAAGAACTGCAAAAGGCCAAACTGTCGAAAGCGAGAGACGCTGTCTCCTTAAGACGAGGATCTATTGCTGGGATTAGACTCTCATATACGTGATAAACGAACATCCTGCAATCTCACTGTAAGCATGACATCACGAGTTACGAAATCCACGGATCCCATGGCTTCATACATAGATAATTAAGCGCTGTCTGGTATCTTGCAGTTAATCCGAGCTGGTAAACCCAAACAATTGCCACAGAACTAGCTTATCTAATGGCATATGAAAAACTCCCTCTAACGGCTCAGAATGATCATTAAGAAAATCTCCATTCAGTATATTTGAGTTTTTCCCTTCGTGATCAAGATTAATATCATTAAGCAGAACTAAACTATAAAGGCTATAAGACCAATCTTTTTGCGAACTGCAGGAGTCGTGCAGGCCCTTTAACATTTTAAAACTCTGATTGTGCATTTCCAGATAGCTCGATTCAATCCGTTGCGACTTTATACGAACAGGGTGAAAATGCTTGGGGTGAGGTGAATTATTTGGAGTGTAAGACAACAAAATTTGGAGTTAAGTTGTAGAATTCGGAGTGAGTTTTTAGAATCCGGAGTGAGGTTGAAGAATTCGGAGTAAGGTTTAAGAATTCGGAGTGAGTTTTTAGAATTCGAAGTGGACTTAAAGAATTAGGAGTGAGGTTTAGAATTGGGAGTGTCGTTTAGAATTCGGAGTACACTTGTGGGCCACCGTATAAGAACGTATATTTATCCACTTTCTTAATCAGTAGTAGCTTTACCTCTTTTTCTTCGAGTTTTAGGGATTTTTCTCTCTTTTGCATTCAAGGGTGAGGACTGACAACAGGTACATGCGTGAAATCTGCCCATTTGCCATTTATGCGCACGCACCTTAATACATTGCCCAAACTCACGGTCATCATTGGTGATATGACAAGGTTGCAGCGATTGGTTCAAATTTAATTCTCAGGCGAAATTATTGATAGATTTTTAAGAATTCTCCTATCGTGAGTTGTTAGAAATACTATTACAGCTCACGATAGGAGGAACAAGTTGAACAAGTTGGCGCAATAAGCCGGTGCTTCATGGTAGCAACACACTCTACCTTCCGGGAATTAAGGGATCAAGCATCATGTTCAATACAACCGGCGAACGTTTTCAGAAAGGAGTCCAAAAATCTGCACAACAATTCTGGTAGCCAACGGAAAATACAGGTAATTAATGTCCCGTAGTTACTTATAACAAAAATAGTACGCTTGATCTTTCTATTATGAGCCACACTTATGGACCTCTGACATGGTACGATAGATTGAAAGTTCGGATTTAGCTTACTGCACACTAGGTTATGGGTATTATACATAAAAAATCTAGCTTTCTCGTCAAGGGTCTAAATTTTAGCTGTTTACTCTACACGTCCTCAAGCGACGTCTCACCCCTAAAAGGGGGAAAGTGAGTTTGATTAGCTAATTTCCATTACTTTCCATAAGTTATTCCAAATGTTTTCTTTTTTCCTTACGGGAAATGACTTGAAAACAGCTCGATTGTTTTTAGCTGATTATGTAAATTGACATTTTTCAATGGAAGTATTGCCGTCAACAATCACTTTTCAAAAGACAGCGTGGGTGGAGTCCGTGGGTCAGTTTGACACGAATTGGCGGGAAAACTGACATGACGAACGAAATCTCGCGAAGGCCCAATCAAAAAGGAACAAACTATTGATTTCCAGCAAGAGAGGACGAAGGTACTTCATCCTCTCCTGTTTCCAGTGGACAAGAAGTGTATGCGGCTGATGATCGTCGGGTGAAATAACTATTTTATTTTGCTAGCTTTTCAAAAAACGCCCGAGCGGCACCAGCCACTTTTCTTCATTTTAAAAGGGAATTTTCCTTTTTCTGAATATGGATGTCAAAAGTTCGTTGCCACGGTAACAAACGACCACATGGCGTTTGCTCAAATATTAAAAAGTAACTTATTCGGGTTCAAAGTCGCCGTGGGAAGAATCCGCACCCCTCCGCCCGGTCTAGATAATGTCTCGATAAGTAAGCAACTTATGTCTGGCGTTATTATGCCATCGGTTCCATATCATAAGGTCGGCCTTTAATTGATGAAAACAAAAAAAATTAAGAATCGATTAAATATTCGTTTCAAAGCAAACAAGCTATTGTTACTACCTGATTAAATATTCTATTTCAATGCAAAGCTATAGGCCATTTTCATTATGACGTCACGCACGCAAAGGCTTGTGGTAGTTGTAGTAAAGTGGACGCGAATTACGCGCTAAAATTAAAATTAACAACAACAACAATGGCTTCTTCTCAAGCGTGTAACAAGAAGAAAAGAATAAATTTAACTGAGAATGATGTCCCTGGGGCTTCCTTTAAAAACAAAGAGCCAGAACTTTATCACAACGATCAATTAAGGCGATGGTTGAAGTGTCGAGGTGCTTCAACAAGCGGAAACCGAAGCCAACTGCTGCAGAGGTAAGCGCTAAATTATAAACATTATAAAAATATTTAATTCGCTCGATGGCGAAAGATATCGCGCCTAAACACCGTCTTTTTTTTCGCATTGCAACTAGAGTAAAGAGTTATCAGAGCTCTGGATTTGACAAGATCGTAGATCCTGATGGAGGAATTAATCTTCGGAGAATACGTCTCGAACGTGAAATGCGAACACAACCAGACGAGCCGCAAAGAATCGAGTGGCCAACAGATGGCTGGACTTTATCGTTGGAACAAATGCCAGAATTCCAACATTGTTATATATTTGCCCATTTAGCCGGAGAAATTGCAAAAGATTCCACCAAATTTAGACGAGGGGCTTTCAAAAGTAAGCGGGAAGGTTACGCATTGTTTAAGGCCGGCCATGTACAAAAAGTAAAGTTCAACGCAACATCACAACAACATGTTTGCTTTTTTGAAAGCAAGGTTAAGGCCTCGATGACTAAAAACAAACTCTACCGAACACGAGTCTCTCTACGAAAAGAAACTGCTGGGGTGAAAAGTGGATACTGTAATTGCAAAGCTGGGGCTACTGGAAGATGTAAGCATGTAGGTGCGCTACTGTATACGATTCTAGATTTTGTAGAAAGTGAGTTAGATCAAATCCCACCTGACACCACATGCACGGAACGACCTCAACAGTGGCACAAACCTCGATCAACAGCCTGCGCTGATAATGAGGCTTTGCTTCTCAGTGATCTACTTGTCATAAAGCACAGTTACGAGGCTGACAAAAAGTATGACAAAAACATTAAAAGGGCACAAAGAAAAGCTGACAAGCAATCGTTTGAAGCAGCACCATCTTTTTCAAGAAATGTTACTAAAACCCAAATTGAGCGTTTGTGTAAAGACCTGGAGACGACTAGGGGTAAGAGGCCCATGATTATCGACCTTCTGAAAGGAAATAATTACCAGCCCAACATTACTGAGGACATGAAGGCGAAAGAAGCTAGAACGCACGTACGTATGGACCACGATTATTGCCCCTCTGGAAAGAGAAAGTATCCTGTGGAGGATGAAGTAACGGCAGATTCCGGATTTCAATTTCCCGAGAAAAAACTTAGGGATGACACTTATACCCCTCTGGATTTTAATTTTGGGCGTGATTTCTGCTTGTCCCACTGTGAAACGATTCAGGAAGAGGAACCTCCGTGCAAAACTGTCCAGCAAGAAGTTACTGACAGCTTTTCTGAGCTTGGAATTGAAAATGAGCCAAAGGAAAGTGAACAAGGTATCCCTTTGGTAGAAACTCTCGACATTGAAAAAACACATTCTTGCAAGTAAAGGCATTCAAGATTCGTGTTCTGACGACTATGACCCTAATTGTGAACAATTTAAAGGCATTTGTAGTTCTTATATGGCATCCTTGAGTATAACTGACAAGGAAATTTCAGAAATAGAAAAGCAAACAAGGGGTCAAACCAACAATGAAAAGTGGTTTCAGTACAGAAGTGGAAGGGTAACAGCTTCTAAATTTGGTGAAATTCAGAACAGGAGGCCATCAACAGCCCCTGATAGACTAACCCGTGACATTTTTCAGTACAAAACTAGGTCTGCTGTACCTGTGCAATGTGCTGAGGGTCTGAGGCTTGAACCCTTAATAAGGGAAAAATATGTTGCCAAGCAACAAGCAGCAGGACACACTGGACTATTTGTTGAAGAAAGAGGACTTTTTATAGATAAAACTGCACCACTCCTTGCCGCAAGTATTGATGGGGAAGTCAATGATCCCACTGCAAGACATGGTGCCATTGGAAATTTGGAAATGAAATACATCCAATTCCCCAGTAAAATTCCACAGCCTGATGGCAGAAAAGAGTTGCTACATATTATTGCTGAGAACAAAAAGAATTCCTGCCTTGAAATTACTAACACTGGATTGAAGCTAAAGACTCGACATCACTATTATGCACAAATACAAGGTGGCATGGGCATTTGTGGCAGGCAATGGTGTGACTTGGCTGTCTACACCTACTGTGGTAACATTGAAGACTTGCATGTAGAGAGAATATACTTTGATCCAATTTATTGGAATGCTTTGAAACAAAAGCTTTTAGATTTCTGTTTATTTGCCATTGTACCAGAAATATTAACAAGTAGAATTAAGAATGGAAAACACTTGTATCCAACATTGTTTTCCTATAAGTAGGATTTCTCTTCCCCAAACTTCCAAGTGAAAAAGTGAAAAACAGTGTTCTAAACAAAGCAGATAAATTGATCCCTCTTTTCTAAAAATTCTGTAAATGTCAATGAGCATTCCTACTATATACATGTAGTGATACACATATTTCTATCTACCAAGCTTAAGCTCATCAAATTATGTCATCTTATTAGTACCACTTTACAGTTGTGTCCTAAGGGACCTGGAGTTAAAGGAAGTGAGGCTGGAGTGATCTTGTTGTGAAAACAAAAACCATTGTGCTTTTACATGTAAATCAGGACTCGTTAGCATAATAACAATGCAACTTACATACGAAGAAGCAAAGACTTAGAAAAACATTTGACTATAAAAAATTGCGATAAAACGTTTCGTAAAAACATTATAAAAAGGTTAAAAAACACGACGTTTCGATGTACATTACATCATTATCAAGTGAAATTAAAAATGCAAGATTGCGGCTATAAATACAAAAATGGACAATAGATATTAATTAAAATAGTAGCATTGAAAAATGCTACCGGTTAAACAAAAAGTTTCGCACGTATAGAGTCCGTTTGAGTGTTCAAGCAAGGCTTAAGTTTCTTGATGTACAGCATTTCAAATACCAAACAATCAAATTTGCTCTGACACTTTCTCAAGATGTTAAAATGGCCCTGATTCAATAGGTGTTTGCTCCCGTGAGCTTCAAGAAAATGTTTGCCAATTGCCGAGTTCTTGTGCTCAGCAACGCGTTGAAAAAGGTGTCTGGCTGTATAGCCGACATAATCTGCATCGCACAGATCACATGCAAAATAGTAAACAACGCATTGCTGATTCACGATCGACGGCTTAACTTCCCTAGGCTTAAGATCATGTTCTAATTTCCTACTAACAAAAACTGGCTGCAATATGGGGCCAATCTTATTACTTAGGTCGTTAAATTGCCTGCGAACCGCATTGGCAG